>NW_027256014.1:0-177260 GCF_045679555.1 Salvelinus alpinus
GAGAGAGTGTTACTAGACTGAGATAGTATTACTCAACTGGAGAGAGTATTACTAAACTGAGAGAGTGTTACTCAGACTGAGAGAGTATTACTAAACTTAGAGAATATTACTAAACTGAGAGAGTATTATTAAACCTGAGGGAGGATTACTAAACAAAGAGAGTATTACTCATCAACTGAGAGAATATTACTAAACAAAGAGAGTATTACTAAACTGAGTAGAAATGAGAGAATATTACTAAAACTGAGAGAATATTACTAAACTGAGAGAGTATTACTAAACTGAGAGAGTATTACTAAACTGAGAGAGTATTACTAACCTGAGAGAGTATTACTCAAACTGAGAGAATATTACTAAACTGAGAGAGTATTACTAAACTGAGAGAGTATTACTAAACCGAGAGAGTATTACTAAACTGAGAGAGTATTACTAAACTGAGAGAGTATTACTAGACTGAGATAGTATTACTCAACTGAGAGAGTATTACTAAACTGAGAGAGTGTTACTACACTGAGAGAGTATTACTAAACTGAGAGAATATTACTAAACTGAGAGTGTATAACTAAACTGAGAGACTGAGAGAATATTACTAAACTGTAAGAATATTACTAAACTGAGAGAGTATTACTAAACTGAGAGAGTGTTACTAAACTGAGAGAGTGTTACTAGACTGAGAGAGTATTACTAAATTGAGAGAGTGTTACTAAACTGAGAGAGTATTACTAAACTGAGAGAGCTGAGAGAGTATTACAAGACTGAGAGAGTATTACTAAACTGAGAGAGTTTTACTAAACTGAGAAAGTACTACTAACCGGAGAGAGTATTACTAAACTGAGAGAGTATTACTAAACTGAGAGAATATTACTAAACTGAGAGAGCTGAGAGAATATTACTAAACTGAGAGAGTATTACTAAACTGAGAGAATATTACTAAACTGAGAGAGTATTACTGAAACTGAGAGAGTATTACTAAACTGAGAGAAAATTACTCAACGGAGAGATTATTACTCAACTGAGAGAGTATTACTAAACTGAGAGAGTATTACTAAACTGAGAGAGTGTTGCTAGACTGAGATAGTATTACTAAACTGAGAGGACATACCTAAACTGAGACAGTTTTACTAAACTGAGAGAGTGTTACTAGACTGAGAGAGTATTACTAAACTGAGAGAATATTACTAACCTGAGAGAGTATTACTAAACAGAGAGAATATTACTAAACTGGGAGAGTATTATTAAACTGAGAGAGTATTACTAACCCGAGAGAGTATTACTAAACTGTGAGAGTATTACTAAACTGAGAGAGTATTACTAACCCGAGAGAGTATTACTAAACTGAGAGAGTATTACTAAACTGAGAGAGTATTACTAAACTGTGAGAGTATTACTCAACTGAGAGAGAGAGTATTACTAAACTGAGAGAGTATTACTAAACTGAGAGAGTGTTACTAGACTGAGAGAGTATTACTAAACTGAGAGAGTATTACTAAACTGAGAGAGTATTTACTAAACTGAGAGAGCTGAGAGAGTATTACTAAACTGAGAGAATATTACTAAACTGAGAGAGTATTACTAAACTGAGAGAGTATTACTAAACTGAGAGAGTATTACTAAACTGAGAGAGTATTACTAAACTGAGAGAACTGAGAGAATATTACTAAACTGAGAGAATATTACTAAACTGAGAGAGTATTACTAAACTGAGAGAGTATTACTAAACTGAGAGAGTATTACTAAACTGAGAGAGTATTACTAAACTGAGAGAGCTGAGAGAATATTACTAAACTGAGAGAATATTACTAAACTGAGAGAGTATTACTAAACTGGGGGAGTATTACTAAACCGAGAGAGTATTACTAACCTGAGAGAGTATTACTAAACTGAGAGAATATTACTAAACTGTGAGAGTATTACTAAACTGAGAGAGTATTACTAAACCGAGAGAGTATTACTAAACTGAGAGAGTATTACTAAACTGAGAGAGTATCACTAAACTGAGAGAATATTACTAAACTGTGAGAGTATTACTAAACTGAGAGAGTATTACTAACCCGAGAGAGTATTACTAAACTGAGAGAGTATTACTAAACTGAGAGAGTGTTACTAGACTGAGATAGTATTACTCAACTGAGAGAGTATTACTAAACTGAGAGAGTGTTACTAGACTGAGAGAGTATTACTAAATAACCTGAGAGAGCTGAGAAAATATTACTAAACTGAGAGAATATTACTAAACTGAGAGAGTATTACTAAACTGAGAGAGTGTTACTAAACTGAGAGAGTGTTACTAGACTGAGAGAGTATTACTAAATTGAGAGAGTGTTACTAAACTGAGAGAGTATTACTAAACTGAGAGAGCTGAGAGAGTATTACAAGACTGATAGAGTATTACTAAACTGAGAGAGTTTTACTAAACTGAGAAAGTACTACTAACCCGAGAGAGTATTACTAAACTGAGAGAGTATTACTAAACTGAGAGAGCTGAGAGAATATTACTAAACTGAGAGAGTATTACTAAACTGAGAGAATATTACTAAACTGAGAGAGTATTACTACACTGAGAGAGTATTACTAAACTGAGAGAGTGTTACTAGACTGAGAGAGTATTACTAAACTGAGAGAATATTACTAAACTGAGAGAGTATAACTAACCTGAGAGAGCTGAGAGAATATTACTAAACTGAGAGAATATTACTAAACTGAGAGAGTATTACTAAACTGAGAGAGTGTTACTAAACTGAGAGAGTGTTACTAGACTGAGAGAGTATTACTAAATTGAGAGAGTGTTACTAAACTGAGAGAGTATTACTAAACTGAGAGAGCTGAGAGAGTATTACAAGACTGATAGAGTATTACTAAACTGAGAGAGTTTTACTAAACTGAGAAAGTACTACTAACCCGAGAGAGTATTACTAAACTGAGAGAGTATTACTAAACTGAGAGAGCTGAGAGAATATTACTAAACTGAGAGAGTATTACTAAACTGAGAGAATATTACTAAACTGAGAGAGTATTACTACACTGAGAGAGTATTACTAAACTGAGAGAGTTTTACTAGACTGAGATAGTATTACTCAACTGAGAGAGTATTACTAAACTGAGAGAGTGTTACTAGACTGAGAGAGTATTACTAAACTTAGAGAATATTACTAAACTGAGAGAGTATTACTAAACTGAGGGAGTATTACTAAACCGAGAGAGTATTACTAAACTGAGAGAATATTACTAAACTGAGAGAGTATTACTAAACTGAGAGAAATGAGAGAATATTACTAAACTGAGAGAATATTACTAAACTGAGAGAGTATTACTAAACTGGGGGAGTATTACTAAACTGAGAGAGTATTACTAACCTGAGAGAGTATTACTAAACTGAGAGAATATTACTAAACGGTGAGAGTATTACTAAACTGAGAGAGTATTACTAACCCGAGAGAGTATTACTAAACTGAGAGAGTATTACTAAACTGAGAGAGTGTTACTAGACTGAGATAGTATTACTCAACTGAGAGAGTATTACTAAACTGAGAGAGTGTTACTAGACTGAGAGAGTATTACTAAACTGAGAGAATATTACTAAACTGAGAGAGTATAACTAAACTGAGAGAGCTGAGAGAATATTACTAAACTGAGAGAATATTACTAAACTGAGAGAGTATTACTAAACTGAGAGAGTGTTACTAAACTGAGAGAGTGTTACTAGACTGAGAGAGTATTACTAAATTGAGAGAGTGTTACTAAACTGAGAGAGTATTACTAAACTGAGAGAGCTGAGACAGTATTACAAGACTGAGAGAGTATTACTAAACTGAGAGAGTTTTACTAAACTGAGAAAGTACTACTAACCCGAGAGAGTATTACTAAACTGAGAGAGTATTACTAAACTGAGAGAGCTGAGAGAATATTACTAAACTGAAAAAGTATTACTAAACTGAGAGAATATTACTAAACTGAGAGAGTATTACTAAACTGAGGGAGTATTACTAAACCGAGAGAGTATTACTAAACTGAGAGAATATTACTAAACTGAGAGAGTATTACTAAACTGAGAGAAATGAGAGAATATTACTAAACTGAGAGAATATTACTAAACTGAGAGAGTATTACTAAACTGGGGGAGTATTACTAAACCGAGAGAGTATTACTAACCTGAGAGAGTATTACTAAACTGAGAGAATATTACTAAACGGTGAGAGTATTACTAAACTGAGAGAGTATTACTAACCCGAGAGAGTATTACTAAACTGAGAGAGTATTACTAAACTGAGAGAGTGTTACTAGACTGAGATAGTATTACTCAACTGAGAGAGTATTACTAAACTGAGAGAGTGTTACTAGACTGAGAGAGTATTACTAAACTGAGAGAATATTACTAAACTGAGAGAGTATAACTAAACTGAGAGAGCTGAGAGAATATTACTAAACTGAGAGAATATTACTAAACTGAGAGAGTATTACTAAACTGAGAGAGTGTTACTAAACTGAGAGAGTGTTACTAGACTGAGAGAGTATTACTAAATTGAGAGAGTGTTACTAAACTGAGAGAGTATTACTAAACTGAGAGAGCTGAGAGAGTATTACAAGACTGAGAGAGTATTACTAAACTGAGAGAGTTTTACTAAACTGAGAAAGTACTACTAACCCGAGAGAGTATTACTAAACTGAGAGAGTATTACTAAACTGAGAGAGCTGAGAGAATATTACTAAACTGAAAAAGTATTACTAAACTGAGAGAATATTACTAAACTGAGAGAGTATTACTAAACTGAGGGAGTATTACTAAACCGAGAGAGTATTACTAAACTGAGAGAATATTACTAAACTGAGAGAGTATTACTAAACTGAGAGAAATGAGAGAATATTACTAAACTGAGAGAATATTACTAAACTGAGAGAGTATTACTAAACTGGGGGAGTATTACTAAACCGAGAGAGTATTACTAACCTGAGAGAGTATTACTAAACTGAGAGAATATTACTAAACGGTGAGAGTATTACTAAACTGAGAGAGTATTACTAACCCGAGAGAGTATTACTAAACTGAGAGAGTATTACTAAACTGAGAGAGTGTTACTAGACTGAGATAGTATTACTCAACTGAGAGAGTATTACTAAACTGAGAGAGTGTTACTAGACTGAGAGAGTATTACTAAACTGAGAGAATATTACTAAACTGAGAGAGTATAACTAAACTGAGAGAGCTGAGAGAATATTACTAAACTGAGAGAATATTACTAAACTGAGAGAGTATTACTAAACTGAGAGAGTGTTACTAAACTGAGAGAGTGTTACTAGACTGAGAGAGTATTACTAAATTGAGAGAGTGTTACTAAACTGAGAGAGTATTACTAAACTGAGAGAGCTGAGAGAGTATTACAAGACTGAGAGAGTATTACTAAACTGAGAGAGTTTTACTAAACTGAGAAAGTACTACTAACCCGAGAGAGTATTACTAAACTGAGAGAGTATTACTAAACTGAGAGAGCTGAGAGAATATTACTAAACTGAAAAAGTATTACTAAACTGAGAGAATATTACTAAACTGAGAGAGTATTACTAAACTGAGGGAGTATTACTAAACCGAGAGAGTATTACTAAACTGAGAGAATATTACTAAACTGAGAGAGTATTACTAAACTGAGAGAAATTAGAGAATATTACAAAACTGAGAGAATATTACTAAACTGAGAGAGTATTACTAAACTGGGGGAGTATTACTAAACCGAGAGAGTATTACTAACCTGAGAGAGTATTACTAAACTGAGAGAATATTACTAAACGGTGAGAGTATTACTAAACTGAGAGAGTATTACTAACCCGAGAGAGTATTACTAAACTGAGAGAGTATTACTAAACTGAGAGAGTGTTACTAGACTGAGATAGTATTACTCAACTGAGAGAGTATTACTAAACTGAGAGAGTGTTACTAGACTGAGAGAGTATTACTAAACTGAGAGAATATTACTAAACTGAGAGAGTATAACTAAACTGAGAGAGCTGAGAGAATATTACTAAACTGAGAGAATATTACTAAACTGAGAGAGTATTACTAAACTGAGAGAGTGTTACTAAACTGAGAGAGTGTTACTAGACTGAGAGAGTATTACTAAATTGAGAGAGTGTTACTAAACTGAGAGAGTATTACTAAACTGAGAGAGCTGAGAGAGTATTACAAGACTGAGAGAGTATTACTAAACTGAGAGAGTTTTACTAAACTGAGAAAGTACTACTAACCCGAGAGAGTATTACTAAACTGAGAGAGTATTACTAAACTGAGAGAGCTGAGAGAATATTACTAAACTGAAAGAGTATTACTAAACTGAGAGAATATTACTAAACTGAGAGAGTATTACTAAACTGAGAGAGTATTACTAAACTGAGAGAGTTTTACTAGACTGAGATAGTATTACTCAACTGAGAGAGTATTACTAAACTGAGAGAGTGTTACTAGACTGAGAGAGTATTACTACACTTAGAGAATATTACTAAACTGACAGAGTATTACTAAACTGAGGGAGTATTACTAAACCGAGAGAGTATTACTAAACTGAGGGAGTATTACTAAACCGAGAGAGTATTGCAAAACTGAGAGAAATGAGAGAATATTACTAAACTGAGAGAATATTACTAAACTGAGAGAGTATTACTAAACTGAGGGAGTATTACTAAACCGAGAGAGTATTACTAACCTGAGAGAGAATTACTAAACTGAGAGAATATTACTAAACTGTGAGAGTATTACTAAACTGAGAGAGTATTACTAACCCGAGAGAGTATTACTAAACTGAGAGAGTATTACTAAATTGAGAGAGTGTTACTAGACTGAGATAGTATTACTCAACTGAGAGAGTATTACTAAACTGAGAGAGTGTTACTAGACTGAGAGAGTATTACTAAACTGAGAGAATATTACTAAACTGAGAGAGTATAACTAAACTGAGAGAGCTGAGAGAATATTACTAAACTGAGAGAATATTACTAAACTGAGAGAGTATTACTAAACTGAGAGAGTGTTACTACATTTAACATTTTTACATTTAAGTCATTTAGCAGACGCTCTTATCCAGAGCGACTACAAAATGGAAAGTTCGACATATTCGTCCTGGTCCCCCCGTGGGAATTGAACCCACAACCCTGGCGTTGCAAGCGCCATGCTCTACCAACTGAGCCACACGGGACCACAAAACTGAGAGAGTATATTACTAAACGGAGAGAATATTACTAAACGGAGAGAGTATTACTAAACTGAGAGAATATTACTAAACTGAGAGAGTATTACTAAACTGAGAGAGTGTTACTAAACTGAGTGAAAATTACTCAACGGAGAGATTATTACTCAACTGAGAGAGTATTACTAAACTGAGAGAGTATTACTAAACTGAGAGAGTGTTGCTAGACTGAGATAGTATTACTAAACTGAGAGGATATAACTAAACTGAGACAGTTTTACTAAACTGAGAGAGTGTTACTAGACTGAGAGAATATTACTAGACTGAGAGAGTATTACTAAATTGAGAGAGTGTTACTAAACTGAGAGAGTATTACTAAACTGAGAGAGCTGAGAGAGTATTACAACACTGAGAGTATTACTAAACAGAGAGAATATTACTAAACTGTGAGAGTATTATTACACTGAGAGAGTATTACTAACCCGAGAGAGTATTACTAAACTGTGAGAGTATTACTAAACTGAGAGAGTATTACTAACCCGAGAGAGTATTACCAAACTGAGAGAGTATTACTAAACTGAGAGAGTATTACTAAACTGAGAGAGTATTACTAAACTGAGAGAGTATTACTCAACTGAGAGAGTATTACAAAACTGATAGAATATTACTCAACGGATAGAGTGTTACTAGACTGAGAGAGTATTACTAAACTGAGAGAGTATTACTAAACTGAGAGAGTATTACTAAACTGAGAGAGCTGAGAGAGTATTACCAAACTGAGAGAATATTACTAAACTGAGATAGTATTACTAAACTGAGAGAGTATTACTAAACTGAGAGAATATTACTAAACTGAGAGAGTATTACTAAACTGAGAGAGTATTACTGACTGAGAGAGTATTACTAAACTGAGAGAATATTACTAAACTGAGAGAGTATTACTACACTGAGAGAGTATTACTAAACTGAGAGAGTTTTACTAGACTGAGATAGTATTACTCAACTGAGAGAGTATTACTAAACTGAGAGAGTGTTACTAGACTGAGAGAGTATTACTAAACTTAGAGAATATTACTAAACTGAGAGAGTATTACTAAACTGAGGGAGTATTACTAAACCGAGAGAGTATTACTAAACTGAGAGAATATTACTAAACTGAGAGAGTATTACTAAACTGAGAGAAATGAGAGAATATTACTAAACTGAGAGAATATTACTAAACTGAGAGAGTATTACTAAACTGGGGGAGTATTACTAAACTGAGAGAGTATTACTAACCTGAGAGAGTATTACTAAACTGAGAGAATATTACTAAACGGTGAGAGTATTACTAAACTGAGAGAGTATTACTAACCCGAGAGAGTATTACTAAACTGAGAGAGTATTACTAAACTGAGAGAGTGTTACTAGACTGAGATAGTATTACTCAACTGAGAGAGTATTACTAAACTGAGAGAGTGTTACTAGACTGAGAGAGTATTACTAAACTGAGAGAATATTACTAAACTGAGAGAGTATAACTAAACTGAGAGAGCTGAGAGAATATTACTAAACTGAGAGAATATTACTAAACTGAGAGAGTATTACTAAACTGGGGGAGTATTACTAAACTGAGAGAGTATTACTAACCTGAGAGAGTATTACTAAACTGAGAGAATATTACTAAACGGTGAGAGTATTACTAAACTGAGAGAGTATTACTAACCCGAGAGAGTATTACTAAACTGAGAGAGTATTACTAAACTGAGAGAGTGTTACTAGACTGAGATAGTATTACTCAACTGAGAGAGTATTACTAAACTGAGAGAGTGTTACTAGACTGAGAGAGTATTACTAAACTGAGAGAATATTACTAAACTGAGAGAGTATAACTAAACTGAGAGAGCTGAGAGAATATTACTAAACTGAGAGAATATTACTAAACTGAGAGAGTATTACTAAACTGAGAGAGTGTTACTACATTTAACATTTTTACATTTAAGTCATTTAGCAGACGCTCTTATCCAGAGCGACTACAAATTGGAAAGTTCGACATATTCGTCCTGGTCCCCCCGTGGGAATTGAACCCACAACCCTGGCGTTGCAAGCGCCATGCTCTACCAACTGAGCCACACGGGACCACAAAACTGAGAGAGTATATTACTAAACGGAGAGAATATTACTAAACGGAGAGAGTATTACTAAACTGAGAGAATATTACTAAACTGAGAGAGTATTACTAAACTGAGAGAGTGTTACTAAACTGAGTGAAAATTACTCAACGGAGAGATTATTACTCAACTGAGAGAGTATTACTAAACTGAGAGAGTATTACTAAACTGAGAGAGTGTTGCTAGACTGAGATAGTATTACTAAACTGAGAGGATATAACTAAACTGAGACAGTTTTACTAAACTGAGAGAGTGTTACTAGACTGAGAGAATATTACTAGCCTGAGAGAGTATTACTAAATTGAGAGAGTGTTACTAAACTGAGAGAGTATTACTAAACTGAGAGAGCTGAGAGAGTATTACAACACTGAGAGTATTACTAAACAGAGAGAATATTACTAAACTGTGAGAGTATTATTACACTGAGAGAGTATTACTAACCCGAGAGAGTATTACTAAACTGTGAGAGTATTACTAAACTGAGAGAGTATTACTAACCCGAGAGAGTATTACCAAACTGAGAGAGTATTACTAAACTGAGAGAGTATTACTAAACTGAGAGAGTATTACTAAACTGAGAGAGTATTACTCAACTGAGAGAGTATTACAAAACTGATAGAATATTACTCAACGGAGAGAGTGTTACTAGACTGAGAGAGTATTACTAAACTGAGAGAGTGTTACTAAACTGAGAGAGTATTACTAAACTGAGAGAGCTGAGAGAGTATTACCAAACTGAGAGAATATTACTAAACTGAGATAGTATTACTAAACTGAGAGAGTATTACTAAACTGAGGTGAATATTACTAAACTGAGAGAGTATTACTAAACTGAGAGAGCTGAGAGAATATTACTAAACTGAGAGAGTATTACTAAACTGAGAGAATATTACTAAACTGAGAGAGTATTACTACACTGAGAGAGTATTACTAAACTGAGAGAGTTTTACTAGACTGAGATAGTATTACTCAACTGAGAGAGTATTACTAAACTGAGAGAGTGTTACTAGACTGAGAGAGTATTACTAAACTTAGAGAATATTACTAAACTGAGAGAGTATTACTAAACTGAGGGAGTATTACTAAACCGAGAGAGTATTACTAAACTGAGAGAATATTACTAAACTGAGAGAGTATTACTAAACTGAGAGAAATGAGAGAATATTACTAAACTGAGAGAATATTACTAAACTGAGAGAGTATTACTAAACTGGGGGAGTATTACTAAACTGAGAGAGTATTACTAACCTGAGAGAGTATTACTAAACTGAGAGAATATTACTAAACGGTGAGAGTATTACTAAACTGAGAGAGTATTACTAACCCGAGAGAGTATTACTAAACTGAGAGAGTATTACTAAACTGAGAGAGTGTTACTAGACTGAGATAGTATTACTCAACTGAGAGAGTATTACTAAACTGAGAGAGTGTTACTAGACTGAGAGAGTATTACTAAACTGAGAGAATATTACTAAACTGAGAGAGTATAACTAAACTGAGAGAGCTGAGAGAATATTACTAAACTGAGAGAATATTACTAAACTGAGAGAGTATTACTAAACTGAGAGAGTGTTACTAAACTGAGAGAGTGTTACTAGACTGAGAGAGTATTACTAAATTGAGAGAGTGTTACTAAACTGAGAGAGTATTACTAAACTGAGAGAGCTGAGAGAGTATTACAAGACTGAGAGAGTATTACTAAACTGAGAGAGTTTTACTAAACTGAGAAAGTACTACTAACCCGAGAGAGTATTACTAAACTGAGAGAGTATTACTAAACTGAGAGAGCTGAGAGAATATTACTAAACTGAAAAAGTATTACTAAACTGAGAGAATATTACTAAACTGAGAGAGTATTACTAAACTGAGGGAGTATTACTAAACCGAGAGAGTATTACTAAACTGAGAGAATATTACTAAACTGAGAGAGTATTACTAAACTGAGAGAAATGAGAGAATATTACTAAACTGAGAGAATATTACTAAACTGAGAGAGTATTACTAAACTGGGGGAGTATTACTAAACCGAGAGAGTATTACTAACCTGAGAGAGTATTACTAAACTGAGAGAATATTACTAAACGGTGAGAGTATTACTAAACTGAGAGAGTATTACTAACCCGAGAGAGTATTACTAAACTGAGAGAGTATTACTAAACTGAGAGAGTGTTACTAGACTGAGATAGTATTACTCAACTGAGAGAGTATTACTAAACTGAGAGAGTGTTACTAGACTGAGAGAGTATTACTAAACTGAGAGAATATTACTAAACTGAGAGAGTATAACTAAACTGAGAGAGCTGAGAGAATATTACTAAACTGAGAGAATATTACTAAACTGAGAGAGTATTACTAAACTGAGAGAGTATTACTAAACTGAGAGAAATGAGAGAATATTACTAAACTGAGAGAATATTACTAAACTGAGAGAGTATTACTAAACTGGGGGAGTATTACTAAACTGAGAGAGTATTACTAACCTGAGAGAGTATTACTAAACTGAGAGAATATTACTAAACGGTGAGAGTATTACTAAACTGAGAGAGTATTACTAACCCGAGAGAGTATTACTAAACTGAGAGAGTATTACTAAACTGAGAGAGTGTTACTAGACTGAGATAGTATTACTCAACTGAGAGAGTATTACTAAACTGAGAGAGTGTTACTAGACTGAGAGAGTATTACTAAACTGAGAGAATATTACTAAACTGAGAGAGTATAACTAAACTGAGAGAGCTGAGAGAATATTACTAAACTGAGAGAATATTACTAAACTGAGAGAGTATTACTAAACTGGGGGAGTATTACTAAACTGAGAGAGTATTACTAACCTGAGAGAGTATTACTAAACTGAGAGAATATTACTAAACGGTGAGAGTATTACTAAACTGAGAGAGTATTACTAACCCGAGAGAGTATTACTAAACTGAGAGAGTATTACTAAACTGAGAGAGTGTTACTAGACTGAGATAGTATTACTCAACTGAGAGAGTATTACTAAACTGAGAGAGTGTTACTAGACTGAGAGAGTATTACTAAACTGAGAGAATATTACTAAACTGAGAGAGTATAACTAAACTGAGAGAGCTGAGAGAATATTACTAAACTGAGAGAATATTACTAAACTGAGAGAGTATTACTAAACTGAGAGAGTGTTACTACATTTAACATTTTTACATTTAAGTCATTTAGCAGACGCTCTTATCCAGAGCGACTACAAATTGGAAAGTTCGACATATTCGTCCTGGTCCCCCCGTGGGAATTGAACCCACAACCCTGGCGTTGCAAGCGCCATGCTCTACCAACTGAGCCACACGGGACCACAAAACTGAGAGAGTATATTACTAAACGGAGAGAATATTACTAAACGGAGAGAGTATTACTAAACTGAGAGAATATTACTAAACTGAGAGAGTATTACTAAACTGAGAGAGTGTTACTAAACTGAGTGAAAATTACTCAACGGAGAGATTATTACTCAACTGAGAGAGTATTACTAAACTGAGAGAGTATTACTAAACTGAGAGAGTGTTGCTAGAATGAGATAGTATTACTAAACTGAGAGGATATAACTAAACTGAGACAGTTTTACTAAACTGAGAGAGTGTTACTAGACTGAGAGAATATTACTAGCCTGAGAGAGTATTACTAAATTGAGAGAGTGTTACTAAACTGAGAGAGTATTACTAAACTGAGAGAGCTGAGAGAGTATTACAACACTGAGAGTATTACTAAACAGAGAGAATATTACTAAACTGTGAGAGTATTATTACACTGAGAGAGTATTACTAACCCGAGAGAGTATTACTAAACTGTGAGAGTATTACTAAACTGAGAGAGTATTACTAACCCGAGAGAGTATTACCAAACTGAGAGAGTATTACTAAACTGAGAGAGTATTACTAAACTGAGAGAGTACTACTAAACTGAGAGAGTATTACTCAACTGAGAGAGTATTACAAAACTGATAGAATATTACTCAACGGAGAGAGTGTTACTAGACTGAGAGAGTATTACTAAACTGAGAGAGTGTTACTAAACTGAGAGAGTATTACTAAACTGAGAGAGCTGAGAGAGTATTACCAAACTGAGAGAATATTACTAAACTGAGATAGTATTACTAAACTGAGAGAGTATTACTAAACTGAGGTGAATATTACTAAACTGAGAGAGTATTACTAAACTGAGAGAGCTGAGAGAATATTACTAAACTGAGAGAGTATTACTAAACTGAGAGAATATTACTAAACTGAGAGAGTATTACTACACTGAGAGAGTATTACTAAACTGAGAGAGTTTTACTAGACTGAGATAGTATTACTCAACTGAGAGAGTATTACTAAACTGAGAGAGTGTTACTAGACTGAGAGAGTATTACTAAACTTAGAGAATATTACTAAACTGAGAGAGTATTACTAAACTGAGGGAGTATTACTAAACCGAGAGAGTATTACTAAACTGAGAGAATATTACTAAACTGAGAGAGTATTACTAAACTGAGAGAAATGAGAGAATATTACTAAACTGAGAGAATATTACTAAACTGAGAGAGTATTACTAAACTGGGGGAGTATTACTAAACTGAGAGAGTATTACTAACCTGAGAGAGTATTACTAAACTGAGAGAATATTACTAAACGGTGAGAGTATTACTAAACTGAGAGAGTATTACTAACCCGAGAGAGTATTACTAAACTGAGAGAGTATTACTAAACTGAGAGAGTGTTACTAGACTGAGATAGTATTACTCAACTGAGAGAGTATTACTAAACTGAGAGAGTGTTACTAGACTGAGAGAGTATTACTAAACTGAGAGAATATTACTAAACTGAGAGAGTATAACTAAACTGAGAGAGCTGAGAGAATATTACTAAACTGAGAGAATATTACTAAACTGAGAGAGTATTACTAAACTGAGAGAGTGTTACTAAACTGAGAGAGTGTTACTAGACTGAGAGAGTATTACTAAATTGAGAGAGTGTTACTAAACTGAGAGAGTATTACTAAACTGAGAGAGCTGAGAGAGTATTACAAGACTGAGAGAGTATTACTAAACTGAGAGAGTTTTACTAAACTGAGAAAGTACTACTAACCCGAGAGAGTATTACTAAACTGAGAGAGTATTACTAAACTGAGAGAGCTGAGAGAATATTACTAAACTGAAAAAGTATTACTAAACTGAGAGAATATTACTAAACTGAGAGAGTATTACTAAACTGAGGGAGTATTACTAAACCGAGAGAGTATTACTAAACTGAGAGAATATTACTAAACTGAGAGAGTATTACTAAACTGAGAGAAATGAGAGAATATTACTAAACTGAGAGAATATTACTAAACTGAGAGAGTATTACTAAACTGGGGGAGTATTACTAAACCGAGAGAGTATTACTAACCTGAGAGAGTATTACTAAACTGAGAGAATATTACTAAACGGTGAGAGTATTACTAAACTGAGAGAGTATTACTAACCTGAGAGAGTATTACTAAACTGAGAGAGTATTACTAAACTGAGAGAGTGTTACTAGACTGAGATAGTATTACTCAACTGAGAGAGTATTACTAAACTGAGAGAGTGTTACTAGACTGAGAGAGTATTACTAAACTGAGAGAATATTACTAAACTGAGAGAGTATAACTAAACTGAGAGAGCTGAGAGAATATTACTAAACTGAGAGAATATTACTAAACTGAGAGAGTATTACTAAACTGAGAGAGTGTTACTAAACTGAGAGAGTGTTACTAGACTGAGAGAGTATTACTAAATTGAGAGAGTGTTACTAAACTGAGAGAGTATTACTAAACTGAGAGAGCTGAGAGAGTATTACAAGACTGAGAGAGTATTACTAAACTGAGAGAGTTTTACTAAACTGAGAAAGTACTACTAACCCGAGAGAGTATTACTAAACTGAGAGAGTATTACTAAACTGAGAGAGCTGAGAGAATATTACTAAACTGAAAGAGTATTACTAAACTGAGAGAATATTACTAAACTGAGAGAGTATTACTAAACTGAGAGAGTATTACTAAACTGAGAGAGTTTTACTAGACTGAGATAGTATTACTCAACTGAGAGAGTATTACTAAACTGAGAGAGTGTTACTAGACTGAGAGAGTATTACTACACTTAGAGAATATTACTAAACTGACAGAGTATTACTAAACTGAGGGAGTATTACTAAACCGAGAGAGTATTACTAAACTGAGGGAGTATTACTAAACCGAGAGAGTATTGCAAAACTGAGAGAAATGAGAGAATATTACTAAACTGAGAGAATATTACTAAACTGAGAGAGTATTACTAAACTGAGGGAGTATTACTAAACCGAGAGAGTATTACTAACCTGAGAGAGAATTACTAAACTGAGAGAATATTACTAAACTGTGAGAGTATTACTAAACTGAGAGAGTATTACTAACCCGAGAGAGTATTACTAAACTGAGAGAGTATTACTAAACTGAGAGAGTGTTACTAGACTGAGATAGTATTACTCAACTGAGAGAGTATTACTAAACTGAGAGAGTGTTACTAGACTGAGAGAGTATTACTAAACTGAGAGAATATTACTAAACTGAGAGAGTATAACTAAACTGAGAGAGCTGAGAGAATATTACTAAACTGAGAGAATATTACTAAACTGAGAGAGTATTACTAAACTGAGAGAGTGTTACTACATTTAACATTTTTACATTTAAGTCATTTAGCAGACGCTCTTATCCAGAGCGACTACAAATTGGAAAGTTCGACATATTCGTCCTGGTCCCCCCGTGGGAATTGAACCCACAACCCTGGCGTTGCAAGCGCCATGCTCTACCAACTGAGCCACACGGGACCACAAAACTGAGAGAGTATATTACTAAACGGAGAGAATATTACTAAACGGAGAGAGTATTACTAAACTGAGAGAATATTACTAAACTGAGAGAGTATTACTAAACTGAGGGAGTGTTACTAAACTGAGAGAAAATTACTCAACGGAGAGATTATTACTCAACTGAGAGAGTATTACTAAACTGAGAGAGTATTACTAAACTGAGAGAGTGTTGCTAGACTGAGATAGTATTACTAAACTGAGAGGATATAACTAAACTGAGACAGTTTTACTAAACTGAGAGAGTGTTACTAGACTGAGAGAATATTACTAGACTGAGAGAGTATTACTAAATTGAGAGAGTGTTACTAAACTGAGAGAGTATTACTAAACTGAGAGAGCTGAGAGAGTATTACAACACTGAGAGTATTACTAAACAGAGAGAATATTACTAAACTGTGAGAGTATTATTACACTGAGAGAGTATTACTAACCCGAGAGAGTATTACTAAACTGTGAGAGTATTACTAAACTGAGAGAGTATTACTAACCCGAGAGAGTATTACCAAACTGAGAGAGTATTACTAAACTGAGAGAGTATTACTAAACTGAGAGAGTATTACTAAACTGAGAGAGTATTACTCACCTGAGAGAGTATTACAAAACTGATAGAATATTACTCAACGGAGAGAGTGTTACTAGACTGAGAGAGTATTACTAAACTGAGAGAGTGTTACTAAACTGAGAGAGTATTACTAAACTGAGAGAGCTGAGAGAGTATTACCAAACTGAGAGAATATTACTAAACTGAGAGAATATTACTAAACTGAGAGAATATTACTAAACTGAGAGAGCTGAGAGAATATTACTAAACTGAGAGAGTATTACTAAACTGAGAGAATATTACTAAACTGAGAGAGTATTACTAACCTGAGAGAGTATTACTAAACTGAGAGAATATTACTAAACTGAGAGAGTATTACTAAACTGAGAGAGCTGAGAGAATATTACTAAACTGAGCGAATATTACTAAACTGAGAGAGTATTACTAAACTGAGGGAGTATTACTAAACCGAGAGAGTATTACTAAACTGAGAGAATATTACTAAACTGAGAGAGTATTACTAAACTGAGAGAGCTGAGAGAATATTACTAAACTGAGAGAATATTACTAAACTGAGAGAGTATTACTAAACTGGGGGAGTGTTACTAAACCGAGAGAGTATTACTAACCTGAGAGAGTATTACTAAACTGAGAGAATATTACTAAACTGTGAGAGTATTACTAAACTGAGAGAGTATTACTAAACTGAGAGAGTGTTACTAGACTGAGATAGTATTACTCAACTGAGAGAGTATTACTAAACTGAGAGAGTGTTACTAGACTGAGAGAAATGAGAGAATATTACTAAACTGAGAGATTATTACTAACCTGAGAGAGTATTACTAAACTGAGAGAATATTACTAAACTGTGAGAGTATTACTAAACTGAGAGAGTATTACTAACCCGAGAGAGTATTACTAAACTGAGAGAGTATTACTAAACTGAGAGAGTGTTACTATACTGAGATAGTATTACTCAACTGAGAGAGTATTACTAAACTGAGAGAGTGTTACTACACTGAGAGAGTATTACTAAACTGAGAGAATATTACTAAACTGAGAGTGTATAACTAAACTGAGAGAGCTGAGAGAATATTACTAAACTGTAAGAATATTACTAAACTGAGAGAGTATTACTAAACTGAGAGAGTGTTACTAAACTGAGAGAGTGTTACTAGACTGAGAGAGTATTACCAAACTGAGAGAGTATTACTAAACTGAGAGAATATTACTAAACAGAGAGAATATTACTAAACTGTGAGAGTATTATTACACTGAGAGAGTATTACTAACCCGAGAGAGTATTACTAAACTGTGAGAGTAATACTAAACTGAGAGAGTATTACTAACCCGAGAGAGTATTACCAAACTGAGAGAGTATTACTAAACTGAGAGAGTATTACTAAACTGAGAGAGTATTACTAAACTGAGAGAGTATTACTCAACTGAGAGAGTATTACAAAACTGATAGAATATTACTCAACGGAGAGAGTGTTACTAGACTGAGAGAGTATTACTAAACTGAGAGAGTGTTACTAAACTGAGAGAGTATTACTAAACTGAGAGAGCTGAGAGAGTATTACCAAACTGAGAGAATATTACTAAACTGAGAGAATATTACTAAACTGAGAGAATATTACTAAACTGAGAGAGCTGAGAGAATATTACTAAACTGAGAGAGTATTACTAAACTGAGAGAATATTACTAAACTGAGAGAGTATTACTAACCTGAGAGAGTATTACTAAACTGAGAGAATATTACTAAACTGAGAGAGTATTACTAAACTGAGGGAGTATTACTAAACCGAGAGAGTATTACTAAACTGAGAGAATATTACTAAACTGAGAGAGTATTACTAAACTGAGAGAGCTGAGAGAATATTACTAAACTGAGAGAATATTACTAAACTGAGAGAGTATTACTAAACTGGGGGAGTGTTACTAAACCGAGAGAGTATTACTAACCTGAGAGAGTATTACTAAACTGAGAGAATATTACTAAACTGTGAGAGTATTACTAAACTGCGAGAGTATTACTAACCCGAGAGAGTATTACTAAACTGAGAGAGTATTACTAAACTGAGAGAGTGTTACTAGGCTGAGATAGTATTACTCAACTGAGAGAGTATTACTAAACTGAGAGAGTGTTACTAGACTGAGAGAAATGTGAGAATATTACTAAACTGAGAGATTATTACTAACCTGAGAGAGTATTACTAAACTGAGAGAATATTACTAAACTGTGAGAGTATTACTAAACTGAGAGAGTATTACTAACCCGAGAGAGTATTACTAAACTGAGAGAGTATTACTAAACTGAGAGAGTGTTACTATACTGAGATAGTATTACTCAACTGAGAGAGTATTACTAAACTGAGAGAGTGTTACTACACTGAGAGAGTATTACTAAACTGAGAGAATATTACTAAACTGAGAGTGTATAACTAAACTGAGAGAGCTGAGAGAATATTACTAAACTGTAAGAATATTACTAAACTGAGAGAGTATTACTAAACTGAGAGAGTGTTACTAAACTGAGAGAGTGTTACTAGACTGAGAGAGTATTACTAAATTGAGAGAGTGTTACTAAACTGAGAGAGTATTACTAAACTGAGAGAGCTGAGAGAGTATTACAAGACTGAGAGAGTATTACTAAACTGAGAGAGTTTTACTAAACTGAGAAAGTACTACTAACCCGAGAGAGTATTACTAAACTGAGAGAGTATTACTAAACAGAGAGAATATTACTAAACTGAGAGAGTGTTACTAAACTGAGAGAAAATTACTCAACGGAGAGATTATTACTCAACTGAGAGAGTATTACTAAACTGAGAGAGTATTACTAAACTGAGAGAGTGTTGCTAGACTGAGATAGTATTACTAAACTGAGAGGACATAACTAAACTGAGACAGTTTTACTAAACTGAGAGAGTGTTACTAGACTGAGAGAGTATTACTAAACTGAGAGAATATTACTAACCTGAGAGAGTATTACTAAACAGAGAGAATATTACTAAACTGTGAGAGTATTATTAAACTGAGAGAGTATTACTAACCCGAGAGAGTATTACTAAACTGAGAGAGTATTACTAAACTGAGAGAATATTACTAAACTGTGAGAGTATTACTAAAATGAGAGAGTATTACTAAACTGAGAGAGTATTACTAAACTGAGAGAGTATTACTAAACTGAGAGAGTATTACTCAACTGAGAGAGTATTACAAAACTGATAGAATATTACTCAACGGAGAGAGTGTTACTAGACTGAGAGAGTATTACTAAACTGAGAGAGTATTACTAAACTGAGAGAGCTGAGAGAGTATTACCAAACTGAGAGAATATTACTCAACGGAGAGAGTGTTACTAGACTGAGAGAGTATTACTAAACTGAGAGAGTGTTACTAAACTGAGAGAGTATTACTAAACTGAGAGAGCTGAGAGAGTATTACCAAACTGAGAGAATATTACTAAACTGAGAGAATATTACTAAACTGAGAGAATATTACTAAACTGAGAGAGCTGAGAGAATATTACTAAACTGAGAGAGTATTACTAAACTGAGAGAATATTACTAAACTGAGAGAGTATTACTAACCTGAGAGAGTATTACTAAACTGAGAGAATATTACTAAACTGAGAGAGTATTACTAAACTGAGGGAGTATTACTAAACCGAGAGAGTATTACTAAACTGAGAGAATATTACTAAACTGAGAGAGTATTACTAAACTGAGAGAGCTGAGAGAATATTACTAAACTGAGAGAATATTACTAAACTGAGAGAGTATTACTAAACTGGGGGAGTGTTACTAAACCGAGAGAGTATTACTAACCTGAGAGAGTATTACTAAACTGAGAGAATATTACTAAACTGTGAGAGTATTACTAAACTGCGAGAGTATTACTAACCCGAGAGAGTATTACTAAACTGAGAGAGTATTACTAAACTGAGAGAGTGTTACTAGGCTGAGATAGTATTACTCAACTGAGAGAGTATTACTAAACTGAGAGAGTGTTACTAGACTGAGAGAAATGTGAGAATATTACTAAACTGAGAGATTATTACTAACCTGAGAGAGTATTACTAAACTGAGAGAATATTACTAAACTGTGAGAGTATTACTAAACTGAGAGAGTATTACTAACCCGAGAGAGTATTACTAAACTGAGAGAGTATTACTAAACTGAGAGAGTGTTACTATACTGAGATAGTATTACTCAACTGAGAGAGTATTACTAAACTGAGAGAGTGTTACTACACTGAGAGAGTATTACTAAACTGAGAGAATATTACTAAACTGAGAGTGTATAACTAAACTGAGAGAGCTGAGAGAATATTACTAAACTGTAAGAATATTACTAAACTGAGAGAGTATTACTAAACTGAGAGAGTGTTACTAAACTGAGAGAGTGTTACTAGACTGAGAGAGTATTACTAAATTGAGAGAGTGTTACTAAACTGAGAGAGTATTACTAAACTGAGAGAGCTGAGAGAGTATTACAAGACTGAGAGAGTATTACTAAACTGAGAGAGTTTTACTAAACTGAGAAAGTACTACTAACCCGAGAGAGTATTACTAAACTGAGAGAGTATTACTAAACAGAGAGAATATTACTAAACTGAGAGAGTGTTACTAAACTGAGAGAAAATTACTCAACGGAGAGATTATTACTCAACTGAGAGAGTATTACTAAACTGAGAGAGTATTACTAAACTGAGAGAGTGTTGCTAGACTGAGATAGTATTACTAAACTGAGAGGACATAACTAAACTGAGACAGTTTTACTAAACTGAGAGAGTGTTACTAGACTGAGAGAGTATTACTAAACTGAGAGAATATTACTAACCTGAGAGAGTATTACTAAACAGAGAGAATATTACTAAACTGTGAGAGTATTATTAAACTGAGAGAGTATTACTAACCCGAGAGAGTATTACTAAACTGTGAGAGTATTACTAAACTGAGAGAGTATTACTAACCCGAGAGAGTATTACTAAAATGAGAGAGTATTACTAAACTGAGAGAGTATTACTAAACTGAGAGAGTATTACTAAACTGAGAGAGTATTACTCAACTGAGAGAGTATTACAAAACTGATAGAATATTACTCAACGGAGAGAGTGTTACTAGACTGAGAGAGTATTACTAAACTGAGAGAGTATTACTAAACTGAGAGAGCTGAGAGAGTATTACCAAACTGAGAGAATATTACTAAACTGAGAGAATATTACTAAACTGAGAGAATATTACTAAACTGAGAGAGCTGAGAGAATATTACTAAACTTTGAGAGTATTACTAAACTGAGAGAATATTACTAAACTGAGAGAGTATTACTAAACTGAGAGAGTGTTACTAAACTGAGAGAGTGTTACTAGACTGAGAGAGTATTACTAAATTGAGAGAGTGTTACTAAACTGAGAGAGTATTACTAAACTGAGAGAGCTGAGAGAGTATTACAAGACTGAGAGAGTATTACTAAACTGAGAGAGTTTTACTAAACTGAGAAAGTACTACTAACCCGAGAGAGTATTACTAAACTGAGAGAGTATTACTAAACTGAGAGAGCTGAGAGAATATTACTAAACTGAAAGAGTATTACTAAACTGAGAGAATATTACTAAACTGAGAGAGTATTACTAAACTGAGGGAGTATTACTAAACCGAGAGAGTATTACTAAACTGAGAGAATATTACTAAACTGAGAGAGTATTACTAAACTGAGAGAAATGAGAGAATATTACTAAACTGAGAGAATATTACTAAACTGAGAGAGTATTACTAAACTGGGGGAGTATTACTAAACCGAGAGAGTATTACTAACCTGAGAGAGTATTACTAAACTGAGAGAATATTACTAAACGGTGAGAGTATTACTAAACTGAGAGAGTATTACTAAACTGAGAGAGTATTACTAAACTGAGAGAGTGTTACTAGACTGAGATAGTATTACTCAACTGAGAGAGTATTACTAAACTGAGAGAGTGTTACTAGACTGAGAGAGTATTACTAAACTGAGAGAATATTACTAAACTGAGAGAGTATAACTAAACTGAGAGAGCTGAGAGAATATTACTAAACTGAGAGAATATTACTAAACTGAGAGAGTATTACTAAACTGAGAGAGTGTTACTAAACTGAGAGAGTGTTACTAGACTGAGAGAGTATTACTAAATTGAGAGAGTGTTACTAAACTGAGAGAGTATTACTAAACTGAGAGAGCTGAGAGAGTATTACAAGACTGAGAGAGTATTACTAAACTGAGAGAGTTTTACTAAACTGAGAAAGTACTACTAACCCGAGAGAGTATTACTAAACTGAGAGAGTATTACTAAACTGAGAGAGCTGAGAGAATATTACTAAACTGAAAGAGTATTACTAAACTGAGAGAATATTACTAAACTGAGAGAGTATTACTAAACTGAGAGAGTATTACTAAACTGAGAGAGTTTTACTAGACTGAGATAGTATTACTCAACTGAGAGAGTATTACTAAACTGAGAGAGTGTTACTAGACTGAGAGAGTATTACTACACTTAGAGAATATTACTAAACTGACAGAGTATTACTAAACTGAGGGAGTATTACTAAACCGAGAGAGTATTACTAAACTGAGGGAGTATTACTAAACCGAGAGAGTATTACAAAACTGAGAGAAATTAGAGAATATTACTAAACTGAGAGAATATTACTAAACTGAGAGAGTATTACTAAACTGAGAGAGCTGAGAGAATATTACTAAACTGAGAGAGAATTACTAAACTGAGAGAATATTACTAAACTGTGAGAGTATTACTAAACTGAGAGAGTATTACTAACCCGAGAGAGTATTACTAAACTGAGAGAGTATTACTAAACTGAGAGAGTGTTACTAGACTGAGATAGTATTACTCAACTGAGAGAGTATTACTAAACTGAGAGAGTGTTACTAGACTGAGAGAGTATTACTAAACTGAGAGAATATTACTAAACTGAGAGAGTATAACTAAACTGAGAGAGCTGAGAGAATATTACTAAACTGAGAGAATATTACTAAACTGAGAGAGTATTACTAAACTGAGAGAGTGTTACTACATTTAACATTTTTACATTTAAGTCATTTAGCAGACGCTCTTATCCAGAGCGACTACAAATTGGAAAGTTCGACATATTCGTCCTGGTCCCCCCGTGGGAATTGAACCCACAACCCTGGCGTTGCAAGCGCCATGCTCTACCAACTGAGCCACACGGGACCACAAAACTGAGAGAGTATATTACTAAACGGAGAGAATATTACTAAATGGAGAGAGTATTACTAAACTGAGAGAATATTACTAAACTGAGAGAGTATTACTAAACTGAGAGAGTGTTACTAAACTGAGAGAAAATTACTCAACGGAGAGATTATTACTCAACTGAGAGAGTATTACTAAACTGAGAGAGTATTACTAAACTGAGAGAGTGTTGCTAGACTGAGATAGTATTACTAAACTGAGAGGATATAACTAAACTGAGACAGTTTTACTAAACTGAGAGAGTGTTACTAGACTGAGAGAATATTACTAGACTGAGAGAGTATTACTAAATTGAGAGAGTGTTACTAAACTGAGAGAGTATTACTAAACTGAGAGAGCTGGGAGAGTATTACAAGACTGAGAGTATTACTAAACAGAGAGAATATTACTAAACTGTGAGAGTATTATTACACTGAGAGAGTATTACTAACCCGAGAGAGTATTACTAAACTGTGAGAGTATTACTAAACAGAGAGTATTACTAACCCGAGAGAGTATTACCAAACTGAGAGAGTATTACTAAACTGAGAGAGTATTACTCAACTGAGAGAGTATTACAAAACTGATAGAATATTACTCAACGGAGAGAGTGTTACTAGACTGAGAGAGTATTACTAAACTGAGAGAGTGTTACTAAACTGAGAGAGTATTACTAAACTGAGAGAGCTGAGAGAGTATTACCAAACTGAGAGAATATTACTAAACTGAGAGAATATTACTAAACTGAGAGAATATTACTAAACTGAGAGAGCTGAGAGAATATTACTAAACTGAGAGAGTATTACTAAACTGAGAGAATATTACTAAACTGAGAGAGTATTACTAACCTGAGAGAGTATTACTAAACTGAGAGAATATTACTAAACTGAGAGAGTATTACTAAACTGAGAGAGCTGAGAGAATATTACTAAACTGAGCGAATATTACTAAACTGAGAGAGTATTACTAAACTGAGGGAGTATTACTAAACCGAGAGAGTATTACTAAACTGAGAGAATATTACTAAACTGAGAGAGTATTACTAAACTGAGAGAGCTGAGAGAATATTACTAAACTGTGAGAGTATTACTAAACTGAGAGAGCATTACTAAACTGGGGGAGTGTTACTAAACCGAGAGAGTATTACTAACCTGAGAGAGTATTACTAAACTGAGAGAATATTACTAAACTGTGAGAGTATTACTAAACTGAGAGAGTATTACTAACCCGAGAGAGTATTACTAAACTGAGAGAGTATTACTAAACTGAGAGAGTGTTACTAGACTGAGATAGTATTACTCAACTGAGAGAGTATTACTAAACTGAGAGAGTGTTACTAGACTGAGAGAAATGAGAGAATATTACTAAACTGAGAGATTATTACTAACCTGGGAGAGTATTACTAAACTGAGAGAATATTACTAAACTGTGAGAGTATTACTAAACTGAGAGAGTATTACTAACCCGAGAGAGTATTACTAAACTGAGAGAGTATTACTAAACTGAGAGAGTATTACTAACCCGAGAGAGTATTACTAAACTGAGAGAGTATTACTAAACTGAGAGAGTGTTACTAGACTGAGATAGTATTACTCAACTGAGAGAGTATTACTAAACTGAGAGAGTGTTACTAGACTGAGAGAAATGAGAGAATATTACTAAACTGAGAGATTATTACTAACCTGAGAGAGTATTACTAAACTGAGAGAATATTACTAAACTGTGAGAGTATTACTAAACTGAGAGAGTATTACTAACCCGAGAGAGTATTACTAAACTGAGAGAGTATTACTAAACTGAGAGAGCTGAGAGAGTATTACAAGACTGAGAGAGTATTACTAAACTGAGAGAGTTTTACTAAACTGAGAAAGTACTACTAACCCGAGAGAGTATTACTAAACTGAGAGAGTATTACTAAACTGAGAGAGCTGAGAGAATATTACTAAACTGAAAGAGTATTACTAAACTGAGAGAATATTACTAAACTGAGAGAGTATTACTAAACTGAGAGAGTATCACTAAACTGAGAGAGTTTTACTAGACTGAGATAGTATTACTCAACTGAGAGAGTATTACTAAACTGAGAGAGTGTTACTAGACTGAGAGAGTATTACTACACTTAGAGAATATTACTAAACTGACAGAGTATTACTAAACTGAGGGAGTATTACTAAACCGAGAGAGTATTACTAAACTGAGGGAGTATTACTAAACCGAGAGAGTATTACAAAACTGAGAGAAATTAGAGAATATTACTAAACTGAGAGAATATTACTAAACTGAGAGAGTATTACTAAACCGAGAGAGTATTACTAACCTGAGAGAGAATTACTAAACTGAGAGAATATTACTAAACTGTGAGAGTATTACTAAACTGAGAGAGTATTACTAACCCGAGAGAGTATTACTAAACTGAGAGAGTATTACTAAACTGAGAGACTGTTACTAGACTGAGATAGTATTACTCAACTGAGAGAGTATTACTAAACTGAGAGAGTGTTACTAGACTGAGAGAGTATTACTAAACTGAGAGAACTGAGAGAATATTACTAAACTGAGAGAATATTACTAAACTGAGAGAATATTACTAAACTGAGAGAGTATTACTAAACTGAGAGAGTATTACTAAACTGAGAGAGTATTACTAAACTGAGAGAGTATTACTAAACTGAGAGAGTGTTACTAGACTGAGATAGTATTACTCAACTGAGAGAGTATTACTAAACTGAGAGAGTGTTACTAGACTGAGAGAAATGTGAGAATATTACTAAACTGAGAGATTATTACTAACCTGAGAGAGTATTACTAAACTGAGAGAATATTACTAAACTGTGAGAGTATTACTAAACTGAGAGAGTATTACTAACCCGAGAGAGTATTACTAAACTGAGAGAGTATTACTAAACTGAGAGAGTATTACTAACCCGAGAGAGTATTACTAAACTGAGAGAGTATTACTAAACTGAGAGAGTGTTACTAGACTGAGATAGTATTACTCAACTGAGAGAGTATTACTAAACTGAGAGAGTGTTACTAGACTGAGAGAGTATTACTAAACTGAGAGAATATTACTAAACTGAGAGTGTATAACTAAACTGAGAGAGCTGAGAGAATATTACTAAACTGTAAGAATATTACTAAACTGAGAGAGTATTACTAAACTGAGAGAGTATTACTAAACTGAGAGAGTATTACTAGACTGAGAGAGTATTACTAAACTGAGAGAAAGTACTACTAACCCGAGAGAGTATTACTAAACTGAGAGAGTATTACTAAACAGAGAGAATATTACTAAACTGAGAGAGTATTACTAAACTGAGAGAGTATTACTAGACCCGAGAGATTATTACTAAACTGATGAGAAGTATTACTAAACTGAGAGAGTATTACTAAACTGAGAGAGTATTACTAAACTGAGAGAGTATTACTAAACTGAGAGAGTATTACTAAACTGAGAGAGTATTACTAAACTGAGAGAGCTGAGAGAGTATTACAAGACTGAGAGTATTACTAAACAGAGAGAATGTTACTAAACTGTGAGAGTATTATTACACTGAGAGAGTATTACTAACCCGAGAGAGTATTACTAAACTGTGAGAGTATTACTAAACTGAGAGAGTATTACTAACCCGAGAGAGTATTACCAAACTGAGAGAGTATTACTAAACTGAGAGAGTATTACTCAACTGAGAGAGTATTACAAAACTGATAGAATATTACTCAACGGAGAGAGTGTTACTAGACTGAGAGAGTATTACTAAACTGAGAGAGTGTTACTAAACTGAGAGAGTATTACTAAACTGAGAGAGCTGAGAGAGTATTACCACACTGAGAGAATATTACTAAACTGAGAGAATATTACTAAACTGAGAGAGTATTACTAAACTGAGAGAGCTGAGAGAATATTACTAAACTGAGAGAGTATTACTAAACTGAGAGAATATTACTAAACTGAGAGAGTATTACTAACCTGAGAGAGTATTACTAAACTGAGAGAATATTACTAAACTGAGAGAGTATTACTAAACTGAGAGAGCTGAGAGAATATTACTAAACTGAGCGAATATTACTAAACTGAGAGAGTATTACTAAACTGAGGGAGTATTACTAAACCGAGAGAGTATTACTAAACTGAGAGAATATTACTAAACTGAGAGAGTATTACTAAACTGAGAGAGCTGAGAGAATATTACTAAACTGAGAGAGTATTACTAAACTGAGAGAGTATTACTAAACTGGGGGAGTGTTACTAAACCGAGAGAGTATTACTAACCTGAGAGAGTATTACTAAACTGAGAGAATATTACTAAACTGTGAGAGTATTACTAAACTGAGAGAGTATTACTAACCCGAGAGAGTATTACTAAACTGAGAGAGTATTACTAAACTGAGAGAGTGTTACTAGACTGAGATAGTATTACTCAACTGAGAGAGTATTACTAAACTGAGAGAGTGTTACTAGACTGAGAGAAATGAGAGAATATTACTAAACTGAGAGATTATTACTAACCTGAGAGAGTATTACTAAACTGAGAGAATATTACTAAACTGTGAGAGTATTACTAAACTGAGAGAGTATTACTAACCCGAGAGAGTATTACTAAACTGAGAGAGTATTACTAAACTGAGAGAGTGTTACTATACTGAGATAGTATTACTCAACTGAGAGAGTATTACTAAACTGAGAGAGTGTTACTACACTGAGAGAGTATTACTAAACTGAGAGAATATTACTAAACTGAGAGTGTATAACTAAACTGAGAGAGCTGAGAGAATATTACTAAACTGTAAGAATATTACTAAACTGAGAGAGTATTACTAAACTGAGAGAGTGTTACTAAACTGAGAGAGTGTTACTAGACTGAGAGAGTATTACTAAATTGAGAGAGTGTTACTAAACTGAGAGAGTATTACTAAACTGAGAGAGCTGAGAGAGTATTACAAGACTGAGAGAGTATTACTAAACTGAGAGAGTTTTACTAAACTGAGAAAGTACTACTAACCCGAGAGAGTATTACTAAACTGAGAGAGTATTACTAAACAGAGAGAATATTACTAAACTGAGAGAGTGTTACTAAACTGAGAGAAAATTACTCAACGGAGAGATTATTACTCAACTGAGAGAGTATTAC
Organism: Salvelinus alpinus; assembly: GCF_045679555.1. Lineage (NCBI taxonomy): Eukaryota > Metazoa > Chordata > Actinopteri > Salmoniformes > Salmonidae > Salvelinus > Salvelinus alpinus. The sequence continues at coordinate 29,122 of NW_027256014.1, forward strand.
TAAACTGAGAGAGTATTACTAAACTGAGAGAGTGTTGCTAGACTGAGATAGTATTACTAAACTGAGAGAGTATTACTAAACTGAGAGAGTATTACTAAACTGAGAGAGTATTACTATTACTAAACTGAGAGAATATTACTAAACTGAGAGAGTATTACTAAACTGAGAGAATATTACTAAACTGAGAGTGTATTACTAAACTGAGAGAGCTGAGAGAATATTACTAAACTGAGAGAATATTACTAAACTGAGAGAGTATTACTAAACTGAGAGAGTATTACTAAACTGAGAGAGTGTTACTAGACTGAGAGAGTATTACTAAATTGAGAGAGTGTTACTAAACTGAGAGAGTATTACTAAACTGAGAGGATATAACTAAACTGAGACAGTTTTACTAAACTGAGAGAGTGTTACTAGACTGAGAGAGTATTACTAAACAGAGAGAATATTACTAAACTGTGAGAGTATTATTAAACTGAGAGAGTATTACTAACCCGAGAGATTATTACTAAACTGTGAGAGTATTACGAAACTGAGAGAGTATTACTAAACTGAGAGAGTATTACTAAACTGAGAGAGTATTACTAAACTGAGAGAGTATTACTAAACTGAGAGAGTACTACTAAACTGAGAGAGTATTACTCAACTGAGAGAGTATTACAAAACTGATAGAATATTACTCAACGGAGAGAGTGTTACTAGACTGAGAGAGTATTACTAAACTGAGAGAGTGTTACTAAACTGAGAGAGTATTACTAAACTGAGAGAGCTGAGAGAGTATTACCAAACTGAGAGAATATTACTAAACTGAGAGAATATTACTAAACTGAGAGAGTATTACTAAACTGAGAGAATATTACTAAACTGAGAGAGTATTACTAAACTGAGAGAGTATTACTAAACTGAGAGAATATTACTAAACTGAGAGAGTATTACTAAACTGAGAGAGCTGAGAGAATATTACTAAACTGAGAGAATATTACTAAACTGAGAGAGTATTACTAAACTGAGAGAATATTACTAAACTGAGAGAGTATTACTAAACTGAGAGAGTATTACTAAACTGAGAGAATATTACTAAACTGAGAGAGTCTTACTAAACTGAGAGAGCTGAGAGAATATTACTAAACTGAGAGAATATTACTAAACTGAGAGAGTATTACTAAACTGAGGGAGTATTACTAAACCGAGAGAGTATTACTAACCTGAGAGAGTATTACTAAACTGAGAGAATATTACTAAACTGAGAGAGTATTACTACACTGAGAGAATATTACTAAACTGAGAGAGTATTACTAAACTGAGAGAGTATTACTAAACTGAGAGAATATTACTAAACTGAGAGAGTATTACTAAACTGAGAGAGCTGAGAGAATATTACTAAACTGAGAGAATATTACTAAACTGAGAGAGTATTACTAAACTGATAGAATATTACTCAACGGAGAGAGTGTTACTAGACTGAGAGAGTATTACATAACTGAGAGAGTGTTACTAAACTGAGAGAGTATTACTAAACTGAGAGAGCTGAGAGAGTATTACCAAACTGAGAGAATATTACTAAACTGAGAGAATATTACTAAACTGAGAGAATATTACTAAACTGAGAGAGCTGAGAGAATATTACTAAACTGAGAGAGTATTACTAAACTGAGAGAATATTACTAAACTGAGAGAGTATTACTAAACTGAGAGAGTATTACTAAACTGAGAGAATATTACTAAACTGAGAGAGTATTACTAAACTGAGAGAGCTGAGAGAATATTACTAAACTGAGCGAATATTACTAAACTGAGAGAGTATTACTAAACTGAGGGAGTATTACTAAACCGAGAGAGTATTACTAAACTGAGAGAATATTACTAAACTGTGAGAGTATTACTAAACTGAGAGAGTATTACTAACCCGAGAGAATATTACTAAACTGAGAGAATATTACTAAACTGAGAGAATATTACTAAACTGAGAGAGTATTACTCAACTGAGAGAGTATTACTAAACTGAGAGAGTGTTACTAGACTGAGAGAGTATTACTAAACTTAGAGTATATTACTAAACTGAGAGAGTATTACTAAACTGAGAGAGCTGAGAGAATATTACTAAACTGAGCGAATATTACTAAACTGAGAGAGTATTACTAAACTGAGGGAGTATTACTAAACCGAGAGAGTATTACTAAACTGAGAGAATATTACTAAACTGAGAGAGTTTTACTAAACTGAGAGAGCTGAGAGAATATTACTAAACTGTAAGAATATTACTAAACTGAGAGAGTATTACTAAACTGAGAGAGTGTTACTAAACTGAGAGAGTATTACTAGACTGAGAGAGTATTACTAAATTGAGAGAGTGTTACTAAACTGAGAGAGTATTACTAAACTGAGAGGATATAACTAAACTGAGACAGTTTTACTAAACTGAGAGAGTGTTACTAGACTGAGAGAGTATTACTAAACAGAGAGAATATTACTAAACTGTGAGAGTATTATTAAACTGAGAGAGTATTACTAACCCGAGAGATTATTACTAAACTGTGAGAGTATTACGAAACTGAGAGAGTATTACTAACCCGAGAGAGTATTACTAAACTGAGAGAGTATTACTAAACTGAGAGAGTATTACTAAACTGAGAGAGTACTACTAAACTGAGAGAGTATTACTCAACTGAGAGAGTATTACAAAACTGATAGAATATTACTCAACGGAGAGAGTGTTACTAGACTGAGAGAGTATTACTAAACTGAGAGAGTGTTACTAAACTGAGAGAGTATTACTAAACTGAGAGAGCTGAGAGAGTATTACCAAACTGAGAGAATATTACTAAACTGAGAGAATATTACTAAACTGAGAGAATATTACTAAACTGAGAGAGTATTACTAAACTGAGAGAATATTACTAAACTGAGAGAGTATTACTAAACTGAGAGAGTATTACTAAACTGAGAGAATATTACTAAACTGAGAGAGTATTACTAAACTGAGAGAGCTGAGAGAATATTACTAAACTGAGAGAATATTACTAAACTGAGAGAGTATTACTAAACTGAGAGAATATTACTAAACTGAGAGAATATTACTAAACTGAGAGAGTATTACTAAACTGAGAGAGTCTTACTAAACTGAGAGAAGTATTACTAAACTGAGAGAGTATTACTAAACTGAGAGAGTATTACTAAACTGGGGGAGTATTACTAAACCGAGAGAGTATTACTAACCTGAGAGAGTATTACTAAACTGAGAGAATATTACTAAACTGTGAGAGTATTACTACACTGAGAGAATATTACTAAACTGAGAGAGTATTACTAAACTGAGAGAGTATTACTAAACTGAGAGAATATTACTAAACTGAGAGAGTATTACTAAACTGAGAGAGCTGAGAGAATATTACTAAACTGAGAGAATATTACTAAACTGAGAGAGTATTACTAAACTGATAGAATATTACTCAACGGAGAGAGTGTTACTAGACTGAGAGAGTATTACATAACTGAGAGAGTGTTACTAAACTGAGAGAGTATTACTAAACTGAGAGAGCTGAGAGAGTATTACCAAACTGAGAGAATATTACTAAACTGAGAGAATATTACTAAACTGAGAGAATATTACTAAACTGAGAGAGCTGAGAGAATATTACTAAACTGAGAGAATATTACTAAACTGAGAGAGTATTACTAAACTGATAGAATATTACTCAACGGAGAGAGTGTTACTAGACTGAGAGAGTATTACATAACTGAGAGAGTGTTACTAAACTGAGAGAGTATTACTAAACTGAGAGAGCTGAGAGAGTATTACCAAACTGAGAGAGTATTACTAAACTGAGAGAGTATTACTAAACTGAGAGAGTATTACTAAACTGAGAGAGTATTACTCAACTGAGAGAGTATTACAAAACTGATAGAATATTACTCAACGGAGAGAGTGTTACTAGACTGAGAGAGTATTACTAAACTGAGAGAGTGTTACTAAACTGAGAGAGTATTACTAAACTGAGAGAGCTGAGAGAGTATTACCAAACTGAGAGAATATTACTAAACTGAGAGAATATTACTAAACTGAGAGAATATTACTAAACTGAGAGAGCTGAGAGAATATTACTAAACTGAGAGAGTATTACTAAACTGAGAGAATATTACTAAACTGAGAGAGTATTACTAACCTGAGAGAGTATTACTAAACTGAGAGAATATTACTAAACTGAGAGAGTATTACTAAACTGAGGGAGTATTACTAAACCGAGAGAGTATTACTAAACTGAGAGAATATTACTAAACTGAGAGAGTATTACTAAACTGAGAGAGCTGAGAGAATATTACTAAACTGAGAGAATATTACTAAACTGAGAGAGTATTACTAAACTGGGGGAGTGTTACTAAACCGAGAGAGTATTACTAACCTGAGAGAGTATTACTAAACTGAGAGAATATTACTAAACTGTGAGAGTATTACTAAACTGCGAGAGTATTACTAACCCGAGAGAGTATTACTAAACTGAGAGAGTATTACTAAACTGAGAGAGTGTTACTAGGCTGAGATAGTATTACTCAACTGAGAGAGTATTACTAAACTGAGAGAGTGTTACTAGACTGAGAGAAATGTGAGAATATTACTAAACTGAGAGATTATTACTAACCTGAGAGAGTATTACTAAACTGAGAGAATATTACTAAACTGTGAGAGTATTACTAAACTGAGAGAGTATTACTAACCCGAGAGAGTATTACTAAACTGAGAGAGTATTACTAAACTGAGAGAGTGTTACTATACTGAGATAGTATTACTCAACTGAGAGAGTATTACTAAACTGAGAGAGTGTTACTACACTGAGAGAGTATTACTAAACTGAGAGAATATTACTAAACTGAGAGTGTATAACTAAACTGAGAGAGCTGAGAGAATATTACTAAACTGTAAGAATATTACTAAACTGAGAGAGTATTACTAAACTGAGAGAGTGTTACTAAACTGAGAGAGTGTTACTAGACTGAGAGAGTATTACTAAATTGAGAGAGTGTTACTAAACTGAGAGAGTATTACTAAACTGAGAGAGCTGAGAGAGTATTACAAGACTGAGAGAGTATTACTAAACTGAGAGAGTTTTACTAAACTGAGAAAGTACTACTAACCCGAGAGAGTATTACTAAACTGAGAGAGTATTACTAAACAGAGAGAATATTACTAAACTGAGAGAGTGTTACTAAACTGAGAGAAAATTACTCAACGGAGAGATTATTACTCAACTGAGAGAGTATTACTAAACTGAGAGAGTATTACTAAACTGAGAGAGTGTTGCTAGACTGAGATAGTATTACTAAACTGAGAGGACATAACTAAACTGAGACAGTTTTACTAAACTGAGAGAGTGTTACTAGACTGAGAGAGTATTACTAAACTGAGAGAATATTACTAACCTGAGAGAGTATTACTAAACAGAGAGAATATTACTAAACTGTGAGAGTATTATTAAACTGAGAGAGTATTACTAACCCGAGAGAGTATTACTAAACTGTGAGAGTATTACTAAACTGAGAGAGTATTACTAACCCGAGAGAGTATTACTAAAATGAGAGAGTATTACTAAACTGAGAGAGTATTACTAAACTGAGAGAGTATTACTAAACTGAGAGAGTATTACTCAACTGAGAGAGTATTACAAAACTGATAGAATATTACTCAACGGAGAGAGTGTTACTAGACTGAGAGAGTATTACTAAACTGAGAGAGTATTACTAAACTGAGAGAGCTGAGAGAGTATTACCAAACTGAGAGAATATTACTCAACGGAGAGAGTGTTACTAGACTGAGAGAGTATTACTAAACTGAGAGAGTGTTACTAAACTGAGAGAGTATTACTAAACTGAGAGAGCTGAGAGAGTATTACCAAACTGAGAGAATATTACTAAACTGAGAGAATATTACTAAACTGAGAGAATATTACTAAACTGAGAGAGCTGAGAGAATATTACTAAACTGAGAGAGTATTACTAAACTGAGAGAATATTACTAAACTGAGAGAGTATTACTAACCTGAGAGAGTATTACTAAACTGAGAGAATATTACTAAACTGAGAGAGTATTACTAAACTGAGGGAGTATTACTAAACCGAGAGAGTATTACTAAACTGAGAGAATATTACTAAACTGAGAGAGTATTACTAAACTGAGAGAGCTGAGAGAATATTACTAAACTGAGAGAATATTACTAAACTGAGAGAGTATTACTAAACTGGGGGAGTGTTACTAAACCGAGAGAGTATTACTAACCTGAGAGAGTATTACTAAACTGAGAGAATATTACTAAACTGTGAGAGTATTACTAAACTGCGAGAGTATTACTAACCCGAGAGAGTATTACTAAACTGAGAGAGTATTACTAAACTGAGAGAGTGTTACTAGGCTGAGATAGTATTACTCAACTGAGAGAGTATTACTAAACTGAGAGAGTGTTACTAGACTGAGAGAAATGTGAGAATATTACTAAACTGAGAGATTATTACTAACCTGAGAGAGTATTACTAAACTGAGAGAATATTACTAAACTGTGAGAGTATTACTAAACTGAGAGAGTATTACTAACCCGAGAGAGTATTACTAAACTGAGAGAGTATTACTAAACTGAGAGAGTGTTACTATACTGAGATAGTATTACTCAACTGAGAGAGTATTACTAAACTGAGAGAGTGTTACTACACTGAGAGAGTATTACTAAACTGAGAGAATATTACTAAACTGAGAGTGTATAACTAAACTGAGAGAGCTGAGAGAATATTACTAAACTGTAAGAATATTACTAAACTGAGAGAGTATTACTAAACTGAGAGAGTGTTACTAAACTGAGAGAGTGTTACTAGACTGAGAGAGTATTACTAAATTGAGAGAGTGTTACTAAACTGAGAGAGTATTACTAAACTGAGAGAGCTGAGAGAGTATTACAAGACTGAGAGAGTATTACTAAACTGAGAGAGTTTTACTAAACTGAGAAAGTACTACTAACCCGAGAGAGTATTACTAAACTGAGAGAGTATTACTAAACAGAGAGAATATTACTAAACTGAGAGAGTGTTACTAAACTGAGAGAAAATTACTCAACGGAGAGATTATTACTCAACTGAGAGAGTATTACTAAACTGAGAGAGTATTACTAAACTGAGAGAGTGTTGCTAGACTGAGATAGTATTACTAAACTGAGAGGATATAACTAAACTAGTTTTACTAAACTGAGAGAGTGTTACTAGACTGAGAGAGTATTACTAAACTGAGAGAATATTACTAACCTGAGAGAGTATTACTAAACAGAGAGAATATTACTAAACTGTGAGAGTATTATTAAACTGAGAGAGTATTACTAACCCGAGAGAGTATTACTAAACTGTGAGAGTATTACTAAACTGAGAGAGTATTACTAACCCGAGAGAGTATTACTAAAATGAGAGAGTATTACTAAACTGAGAGAGTATTACTAAACTGAGAGAGTATTACTAAACTGAGAGAGTATTACTCAACTGAGAGAGTATTACTAAACTGATAGAATATTACTCAACGGAGAGAGTGTTACTAGACTGAGAGAGTATTACTAAACTGAGAGAGTATTACTAAACTGAGAGAGCTGAGAGAGTATTACTAAACTGAGAGAGTTTTACTAAACTGAGAAAGTACTACTAACCCGAGAGAGTATTACTAAACTGAGAGAGTATTACTAAACTGAGAGAGCTGAGAGAATATTACTAAACTGAAAGAGTATTACTAAACTGAGAGAATATTACTAAACTGAGAGAGTATTACTAAACTGAGGGAGTATTACTAAACCGAGAGAGTATTACTAAACTGAGAGAATATTACTAAACTGAGAGAGTATTACTAAACTGAGAGAAATGAGAGAATATTACTAAACTGAGAGAATATTACTAAACTGAGAGAGTATTACTAAACTGGGGGAGTATTACTAAACCGAGAGAGTATTACTAACCTGAGAGAGTATTACTAAACTGAGAGAATATTACTAAACGGTGAGAGTATTACTAAACTGAGAGAGTATTACTAAACTGAGAGAGTATTACTAAACTGAGAGAGTGTTACTAGACTGAGATAGTATTACTCAACTGAGAGAGTATTACTAAACTGAGAGAGTGTTACTAGACTGAGAGAGTATTACTAAACTGAGAGAATATTACTAAACTGAGAGAGTATAACTAAACTGAGAGAGCTGAGAGAATATTACTAAACTGAGAGAATATTACTAAACTGAGATAGTATTACTAAACTGAGAGAGTGTTACTAAACTGAGAGAGTGTTACTAGACTGAGAGAGTATTACTAAACTGAGAGAGTGTTACTAAACTGAGAGAGTATTACTAAACTGAGAGAGCTGAGAGAGTATTACAAGACTGAGAGAGTATTACTAAACTGAGAGAGTTTTACTAAACTGAGAAAGTACTACTAACCCGAGAGAGTATTACTAAACTGAGAGAGTATTACTAAACTGAGAGAGCTGAGAGAATATTACTAAACTGAAAGAGTATTACTAAACTGAGAGAATATTACTAAACTGAGAGAGTATTACTAAACTGAGAGAGTATTACTAAACTGAGAGAGTTTTACTAGACTGAGATAGTATTACTCAACTGAGAGAGTATTACTAAACTGAGAGAGTGTTACTAGACTGAGAGAGTATTACTACACTTAGAGAATATTACTAAACTGACAGAGTATTACTAAACTGAGGGAGTATTACTAAACCGAGAGAGTATTACTAAACTGAGGGAGTATTACTAAACCGAGAGAGTATTACAAAACTGAGAGAAATTAGAGAATATTACTAAACTGAGAGAATATTACTAAACTGAGAGAGTATTACTAAACTGAGAGAGCTGAGAGAATATTACTAAACTGAGAGAGAATTACTAAACTGAGAGAATATTACTAAACTGTGAGAGTATTACTAAACTGAGAGAGTATTACTAACCCGAGAGAGTATTACTAAACTGAGAGAGTATTACTAAACTGAGAGAGTGTTACTAGACTGAGATAGTATTACTCAACTGAGAGAGTATTACTAAACTGAGAGAGTGTTACTAGACTGAGAGAGTATTACTAAACTGAGAGAATATTACTAAACTGAGAGAGTATAACTAAACTGAGAGAGCTGAGAGAATATTACTAAACTGAGAGAATATTACTAAACTGAGAGAGTATTACTAAACTGAGAGAGTGTTACTACATTTAACATTTTTACATTTAAGTCATTTAGCAGACGCTCTTATCCAGAGCGACTACAAATTGGAAAGTTCGACATATTCGTCCTGGTCCCCCCGTGGGAATTGAACCCACAACCCTGGCGTTGCAAGAGCCATGCTCTACCAACTGAGCCACACGGGACCACAAAACTGAGAGAGTATATTACTAAACGGAGAGAATATTACTAAATGGAGAGAGTATTACTAAACTGAGAGAATATTACTAAACTGAGAGAGTATTACTAAACTGAGAGAGTGTTACTAAACTGAGAGAAAATTACTCAACGGAGAGATTATTACTCAACTGAGAGAGTATTACTAAACTGAGAGAGTATTACTAAACTGAGAGAGTGTTGCTAGACTGAGATAGTATTACTAAACTGAGAGGATATAACTAAACTGAGACAGTTTTACTAAACTGAGAGAGTGTTACTAGACTGAGAGAATATTACTAAACTGAGAGAGTATTACTAAATTGAGAGAGTGTTACTAAACTGAGAGAGTATTACTAAACTGAGAGAGCTGGGAGAGTATTACAAGACTGAGAGTATTACTAAACAGAGAGAATATTACTAAACTGTGAGAGTATTATTACACTGAGAGAGTATTACTAACCCGAGAGAGTATTACTAAACTGTGAGAGTATTACTAAACAGAGAGTATTACTAACCCGAGAGAGTATTACCAAACTGAGAGAGTATTACTAAACTGAGAGAGTATTACTCAACTGAGAGAGTATTACAAAACTGATAGAATATTACTCAACGGAGAGAGTGTTACTAGACTGAGAGAGTATTACTAAACTGAGAGAGTGTTACTAAACTGAGAGAGTATTACTAAACTGAGAGAGCTGAGAGAGTATTACCAAACTGAGAGAATATTACTAAACTGAGAGAATATTACTAAACTGAGAGAATATTACTAAACTGAGAGAGCTGAGAGAATATTACTAAACTGAGAGAGTATTACTAAACTGAGAGAATATTACTAAACTGAGAGAGTATTACTAACCTGAGAGAGTATTACTAAACTGAGAGAATATTACTAAACTGAGAGAGTATTACTAAACTGAGAGAGCTGAGAGAATATTACTAAACTGAGCGAATATTACTAAACTGAGAGAGTATTACTAAACTGAGGGAGTATTACTAAACCGAGAGAGTATTACTAAACTGAGAGAATATTACTAAACTGAGAGAGTATTACTAAACTGAGAGAGCTGAGAGAATATTACTAAACTGTGAGAGTATTACTAAACTGAGAGAGCATTACTAAACTGGGGGAGTGTTACTAAACCGAGAGAGTATTACTAACCTGAGAGAGTATTACTAAACTGAGAGAATATTACTAAACTGTGAGAGTATTACTAAACTGAGAGAGTATTACTAACCCGAGAGAGTATTACTAAACTGAGAGAGTATTACTAAACTGAGAGAGTGTTACTAGACTGAGATAGTATTACTCAACTGAGAGAGTATTACTAAACTGAGAGAGTGTTACTAGACTGAGAGAAATGAGAGAATATTACTAAACTGAGAGATTATTACTAACCTGGGAGAGTATTACTAAACTGAGAGAATATTACTAAACTGTGAGAGTATTACTAAACTGAGAGAGTATTACTAACCCGAGAGAGTATTACTAAACTGAGAGAGTATTACTAAACTGAGAGAGTATTACTAACCCGAGAGAGTATTACTAAACTGAGAGAGTATTACTAAACTGAGAGAGTGTTACTAGACTGAGATAGTATTACTCAACTGAGAGAGTATTACTAAACTGAGAGAGTGTTACTACACTGAGAGAGTATTACTAAACTGAGAGAATATTACTAAACTGAGAGTGTATAACTAAACTGAGAGAGCTGAGAGAATATTACTGAACTGTAAGAATATTACTAAACTGAGAGAGTATTACTAAACTGAGAGAGTGTTACTAAACTGAGAGAGCTGAGAGAATATTACTAAACTGAGCGAATATTACTAAACTGAGAGAGTATTACTAAACTGAGGGAGTATTACTAAACCGAGAGAGTATTACTAAACTGAGAGAATATTACTAAACTGAGAGAGTATTACTAAACTGAGAGAGCTGAGAGAATATTACTAAACTGTGAGAGTATTACTAAACTGAGAGAGCATTACTAAACTGGGGGAGTGTTACTAAACCGAGAGAGTATTACTAACCTGAGAGAGTATTACTAAACTGAGAGAATATTACTAAACTGTGAGAGTATTACTAAACTGAGAGAGTATTACTAACCCGAGAGAGTATTACTAAACTGAGAGAGTATTACTAAACTGAGAGAGTATTACTAGACTGAGATAGTATTACTCAACTGAGAGAGTATTACTAAACTGAGAGAGTGTTACTAGACTGAGAGAAATGAGAGAATATTACTAAACTGAGAGATTATTACTAACCTGGGAGAGTATTACTAAACTGAGAGAATATTACTAAACTGTGAGAGTATTACTAAACTGAGAGAGTATTACTAACCCGAGAGAGTATTACTAAACTGAGAGAGTATTACTAAACTGAGAGAGTGTTACTAGACTGAGATAGTATTACTCAACTGAGAGAGTATTACTAAACTGAGAGAGTGTTACTAGACTGAGAGAAATGAGAGAATATTACTAAACTGAGAGATTATTACTAACCTGGGAGAGTATTACTAAACTGAGAGAATATTACTAAACTGTGAGAGTATTACTAAACTGAGAGAGTATTACTAACCCGAGAGAGTATTACTAAACTGAGAGAGTATTACTAAACTGAGAGAGTATTACTAACCCGAGAGAGTATTACTAAACTGAGAGAGTATTACTAAACTGAGAGAGTGTTACTAGACTGAGATAGTATTACTCAACTGAGAGAGTATTACTAAACTGAGAGAGTGTTACTACACTGAGAGAGTATTACTAAACTGAGAGAATATTACTAAACTGAGAGAGTATTACTACACTAAGAGAGCTGAGAGAATATTACTGAACTGTAAGAATATTACTAAACTGAGAGAGTATTACTAAACTGAGAGAGTGTTACTAAACTGAGAGAGTGTTACTAGACTGAGAGAGTATTACTAAACTGAGAGGATATAACTAAACTGAGACAGTTTTACTAAACTGAGAGAGTGTTACTAGACTGAGAGAGTATTACTAAACAGAGAGAATATTACTAAACTGTGAGAGTATTATTAAACTGAGAGAGTATTACTAACCCGAGAGATTATTACTAAACTGTGAGAGTATTACGAAACTGAGAGAGTATTACTAACCCGAGAGAGTATTACTAAACTGAGAGAGTATTACTAAACTGAGAGAGTATTACTAAACTGAGAGAGTATTACTAAACTGAGAGAGCTGAGAGAGTATTACAAGACTGAGAGTATTACTAAACAGAGAGAATGTTACTAAACTGTGAGAGTATTATTACACTGAGAGAGTATTACTAACCCGAGAGAGTATTACTAAACTGTGAGAGTATTACTAAACTGAGAGAGTATTACTAACCCGAGAGAGTATTACCAAACTGAGAGAGTATTACTAAACTGAGAGAGTATTACTAAACTGAGAGAGTATTACAAAACTGAGAGAATATTACTAAACTGAGAGAGTATTACTAAACTGAGAGAGTATTACTAAACTGAGAGAGTGTTACTAAACTGAGAGAGTATTACTAAACTGAGAGAGCTGAGAGAGTATTACCACACTGAGAGAATATTACTAAACTGAGAGAATATTACTAAACTGAGAGAATATTACTAAACTGAGAGAGCTGAGAGAATATTACTAAACTGAGAGAGTATTACTAAACTGAGAGAATATTACTAAACTGAGAGAGTATTACTAACCTGAGAGAGTATTACTAAACTGAGAGAATATTACTAAACTGAGAGAGTATTACTAAACTGAGAGAGCTGAGAGAATATTACTAAACTGAGCGAATATTACTAAACTGAGAGAGTATTACTAAACTGAGGGAGTATTACTAAACCGAGAGAGTATTACTAAACTGAGAGAATATTACTAAACTGAGAGAGTATTACTAAACTGAGAGAGCTGAGAGAATATTACTAAACTGAGAGAGTATTACTAAACTGAGAGAGTATTACTAAACTGGGGGAGTGTTACTAAACCGAGAGAGTATTACTAACCTGAGAGAGTATTACTAAACTGAGAGAATATTACTAAACTGTGAGAGTATTACTAAACTGAGAGAGTATTACTAACCCGAGAGAGTATTACTAAACTGAGAGAGTATTACTAAACTGAGAGAGTGTTACTAGACTGAGATAGTATTACTCAACTGAGAGAGTATTACTAAACTGAGAGAGTGTTACTAGACTGAGAGAAATGAGAGAATATTACTAAACTGAGAGATTATTACTAACCTGAGAGAGTATTACTAAACTGAGAGAATATTACTAAACTGTGAGAGTATTACTAAACTGAGAGAGTATTACTAACCCGAGAGAGTATTACTAAACTGAGAGAGTATTACTAAACTGAGAGAGTGTTACTATACTGAGATAGTATTACTCAACTGAGAGAGTATTACTAAACTGAGAGAGTGTTACTACACTGAGAGAGTATTACTAAACTGAGAGAATATTACTAAACTGAGAGTGTATAACTAAACTGAGAGAGCTGAGAGAATATTACTAAACTGTAAGAATATTACTAAACTGAGAGAGTATTACTAAACTGAGAGAGTGTTACTAAACTGAGAGAGTGTTACTAGACTGAGAGAGTATTACTAAATTGAGAGAGTGTTACTAAACTGAGAGAGTATTACTAAACTGAGAGAGCTGAGAGAGTATTACAAGACTGAGAGAGTATTACTAAACTGAGAGAGTTTTACTAAACTGAGAAAGTACTACTAACCCGAGAGAGTATTACTAAACTGAGAGAGTATTACTAAACAGAGAGAATATTACTAAACTGAGAGAGTGTTACTAAACTGAGAGAAAATTACTCAACGGAGAGATTATTACTCAACTGAGAGAGTATTACTAAACTGAGAGAGTATTACTAAACTGAGAGAGTGTTGCTAGACTGAGATAGTATTACTAAACTGAGAGGACATAACTAAACTGAGACAGTTTTACTAAACTGAGAGAGTGTTACTAGACTGAGAGAGTATTACTAAACTGAGAGAATATTACTAACCTGAGAGAGTATTACTAAACAGAGAGAATATTACTAAACTGAGAGTGTATAACTAAACTGAGAGAGCTGAGAGAATATTACTAAACTGTAAGAATATTACTAAACTGAGAGAGTATTACTAAACTGAGAGAGTGTTACTAAACTGAGAGAGTGTTACTAGACTGAGAGAGTATTACTAAATTGAGAGAGTGTTACTAAACTGAGAGAGTATTACTAAACTGAGAGGATATAACTAAACTGAGACAGTTTTACTAAACTGAGAGAGTGTTACTAGACTGAGAGAGTATTACTAAACAGAGAGAATATTACTAAACTGTGAGAGTATTATTAAACTGAGAGAGTATTACTAACCCGAGAGATTATTACTAAACTGTGAGAGTATTACGAAACTGAGAGAGTATTACTAACCCGAGAGAGTATTACTAAACTGAGAGAGTATTACTAAACTGAGAGAGTATTACTAAACTGAGAGAGTACTACTAAACTGAGAGAGTATTACTCAACTGAGAGAGTATTACAAAACTGATAAAATATTACTCAACGGAGAGAGTGTTACTAGACTGAGAGAGTATTACTAAACTGAGAGAGTGTTACTAAACTGAGAGAGTATTACTAAACTGAGAGAGCTGAGAGAGTATTACCAAACTGAGAGAATATTACTAAACTGAGAGAATATTACTAAACTGAGAGAGTATTACTAAACTGAGAGAATATTACTAAACTGAGAGAGTATTACTAAACTGAGAGAGTATTACTAAACTGAGAGAATATTACTAAACTGAGAGAGTATTACTAAACTGAGAGAGCTGAGAGAATATTACTAAACTGAGCGAATATACTAAACTGAGGGAGTATTACTAAACCGAGAGAGTATTACTAAACTGAGGGAGTATTACTAAACTGAGAGAGTATTACTAAACTGAGAGAATATTACTAAACTGAGAGAGTCTTACTAAACTGAGAGAATATTACTAAACTGAGAGAGTATTACTAAACTGAGAGAGTATTACTAAACTGAGAGAGTATTACTAAACCGAGAGAGTATTACTAACCTGAGAGAGTATTACTAAACTGAGAGAATATTACTAAACTGTGAGAGTATTACTACACTGAGAGAATATTACTAAACAAGAGAGTATTACTAAACTGAGAGAGTATTACTAAACTGAGAGAATATTACTAAACTGAGAGAGTATTACTAAACTGAGAGAGCTGAGAGAATATTACTAAACTGAGAGAATATTACTAAACTGAGAGAGTATTACTAAACTGATAGAATATTACTCAACGGAGAGAGTGTTACTAGACTGAGAGAGTATTACATAACTGAGAGAGTGTTACTAAACTGAGAGAGTATTACTAAACTGAGAGAGCTGAGAGAGTATTACCAAACTGAGAGAATATTACTAAACTGAGAGAATATTACTAAACTGAGAGAATATTACTAAACTGAGAGAGCTGAGAGAATATTACTAAACTGAGAGAGTATTACTAAACTGAGAGAATATTACTAAACTGAGAGAGTATTACTAAACTGAGAGAGTATTACTAAACTGAGAGAATATTACTAAACTGAGAGAGTATTACTAAACTGAGAGAGCTGAGAGAATATTACTAAACTGAGCGAATATTACTAAACTGAGAGAGTATTACTAAACTGAGGGAGTATTACTAAACCGAGAGAGTATTACTAAACTGAGAGAATATTACTAAACTGTGAGAGTATTACTAAACTGAGAGAGTATTACTAACCCGAGAGAATATTACTAAACTGAGAGAATATTACTAAACTGAGAGAATATTACTAAACTGAGAGAGTATTACTCAACTGAGAGAGTATTACTAAACTGAGAGAGTGTTACTAGACTGAGAGAGTATTACTAAACTTAGAGTATATTACTAAACTGAGAGAGTATTACTAAACTGAGAGAGCTGAGAGAATATTACTAAACTGAGCGAATATTACTAAACTGAGAGAGTATTACTAAACTGAGGGAGTATTACTAAACCGAGAGAGTATTACTAAACTGAGAGAATATTACTAAACTGAGAGAGTTTTACTAAACTGAGAGAGCTGAGAGAATATTACTAAACTGTAAGAATATTACTAAACTGAGAGAGTATTACTAAACTGAGAGAGTGTTACTAAACTGAGAGAGTATTACTAGACTGAGAGAGTATTACTAAATTGAGAGAGTGTTACTAAACTGAGAGAGTATTACTAAACTGAGAGAATATTACTAAACTGAGACAGTTTTACTAAACTGAGAGAGTGTTACTAGACTGAGAGAGTATTACTAAACAGAGAGAATATTACTAAACTGTGAGAGTATTATTAAACTGAGAGAGTATTACTAACCCGAGAGAGTATTACTAAACTGTGAGAGTATTACGAAACTGAGAGAGTATTACTAACCCGAGAGAGTATTACTAAACTGAGAGAGTATTACTAAACTGAGAGAGTATTACTAAACTGAGAGAGTACTACTAAACTGAGAGAGTATTACTCAACTGAGAGAGTATTACAAAACTGATAGAATATTACTCAACGGAGAGAGTGTTACTAGACTGAGAGAGTATTACTAAACTGAGAGAGTGTTACTAAACTGAGAGAGTATTACTAAACTGAGAGAGCTGAGAGAGTATTACCAAACTGAGAGAATATTACTAAACTGAGAGAATATTACTAAACTGAGAGAATATTACTAAACTGAGAGAGTATTACTAAACTGAGAGAATATTACTAAACTGAGAGAGTATTACTAAACTGAGAGAGTATTACTAAACTGAGAGAATATTACTAAACTGAGAGAGTATTACTAAACTGAGAGAGCTGAGAGAATATTACTAAACTGAGCGAATATTACTAAACTGAGAGAGTATTACTAAACTGAGGGAGTATTACTAAACCGAGAGAGTATTACTAAACTGAGAGAATATTACTAAACTGAGAGAGTATTACTAAACTGAGAGAGCTGAGAGAGTATTACTAAACTGAGAGAATATTACTAAACTGAGAGAGTATTACTAAACTGAGGGAGTATTACTAAACCGAGAGAGTATTACTAACCTGAGAGAGTATTACTAAACTGAGAGAATATTACTAAACTGTGAGAGTATTACTACACTGAGAGAATATTACTAAACTGAGAGAGTATTACTAAACTGAGAGAGTATTACTAAACTGAGAGAATATTACTAAACTGAGAGAGTATTACTAAACTGAGAGAGCTGAGAGAATATTACTAAACTGAGAGAATATTACTAAACTGAGAGAGTATTACTAAACTGATAGAATATTACTCAACGGAGAGAGTGTTACTAGACTGAGAGAGTATTACATAACTGAGAGAGTGTTACTAAACTGAGAGAGTATTACTAAACTGAGAGAGCTGAGAGAGTATTACCAAACTGAGAGAATATTACTAAACTGAGAGAATATTACTAAACTGAGAGAATATTACTAAACTGAGAGAGCTGAGAGAATATTACTAAACTGAGAGAGTATTACTAAACTGAGAGAATATTACTAAACTGAGAGAGTATTACTAAACTGAGAGAGTATTACTAAACTGAGAGAATATTACTAAACTGAGAGAGTATTACTAAACTGAGAGAGCTGAGAGAATATTACTAAACTGAGCGAATATTACTAAACT
The DNA here is from genome assembly GCF_045679555.1 of Salvelinus alpinus. Lineage (NCBI taxonomy): Eukaryota > Metazoa > Chordata > Actinopteri > Salmoniformes > Salmonidae > Salvelinus > Salvelinus alpinus. Next base: position 47,188 of record NW_027256014.1, read on the forward strand.
GAGAGAGTATTACTAAACTGAGGGAGTATTACTAAACCGAGAGAGTATTACTAAACTGAGAGAATATTACTAAACTGTGAGAGTATTACTAAACTGAGAGAGTATTACTAACCCGAGAGAATATTACTAAACTGAGAGAATATTACTAAACTGAGAGAATATTACTAAACTGAGAGAGTATTACTCAACTGAGAGAGTATTACTAAACTGAGAGAGTGTTACTAGACTGAGAGAGTATTACTAAACTTAGAGTATATTACTAAACTGAGAGAGTATTACTAAACTGAGAGAGCTGAGAGAATATTACTAAACTGAGCGAATATTACTAAACTGAGAGAGTATTACTAAACTGAGGGAGTATTACTAAACCGAGAGAGTATTACTAAACTGAGAGAATATTACTAAACTGAGAGAGTTTTACTAAACTGAGAGAGCTGAGAGAATATTACTAAACTGAGAGAATATTACAAAACTGAGAGAGTATTACTAAACTGGGGGAGTATTACTAAACCGAGAGAGTATTACTAACCTGAGAGAGTATTACTAAACTGAGAGAATATTACTAAACTGTGAGAGTATTACTAAACTGAGAGAGTATTACTAACCCGAGAGAGTATTACTAAACTGAGAGAGTATTACTAAACTGAGAGAGTGTTACTAGACTGAGATAGTATTACTCAACTGAGAGAGTATTACTAAACTGAGAGAGTGTTACTAAACTGAGAGAGTATTACCAAACTGAGAGAATATTACTAAACTGAGAGAATATTACTAAACTGAGAGAATATTACTAAACTGAGAGAGTATTACTAAACTGAGAGAGTATTACTAAACCGAGAGAGTATTACTAAACTGAGAGAATATTACTAAACTGTGAGAGTATTACTAAACTGAGTGAGTATTACTAACCCGAGAGAGTATTACTAAACTGAGAGAGTATTACTAAACTGAGAGAGTGTTACTAGACTGAGATAGTATTACTCAACTGAGAGAGTATTACTAAACTGAGAGAGTGTTACTAGACTGAGAGAGTATTACTAAACTTAGAGTATATTACTAAACTGAGAGAGTATTATTAAACTGAGGGAGTATTACTAAACAAAGAGAGTATTACTAAACTGAGAGAATATTACTAAACTGAGAGAGTATTACTAAACTGAGAGAAATGAGAGAATATTACTAAACTGGGAGATTATTACTAAACTGAGAGAGTATTACTAAACTGAGGGAGTATTACTAAACCGAGAGAGTATTACTAACCTGAGAGAGTATTACTAAACTGAGAGAATATTACTAAACTGTGAGAGTATTACTAAACTGAGAGAGTAATACTAACCCGAGAGAGTATTACTAAACTGAGAGAGTATTACTAAACTGAGAGAGTGTTACTAGACTGAGATAGTATTACTCAACTGAGAGAGTATTACTAAACTGAGAGAGTGTTACTACACTGAGAGAGTATTACTAAACTGAGAGCATATTACTAAACTGAGAGTGTATAACTAAACTGAGAGAGCTGAGAGAATATTACTAAACTGTAAGAATATTACTAAACTGAGAGAGTATTACTAAACTGAGAGAGTGTTACTAAACTGAGAGAGTGTTACTAGACTGAGAGAGTATTACTAAATTGAGAGAGTGTTACTAAACTGAGAGAGTATTACTAAACTGAGAGGATATAACTAAACTGAGAGAGTTTTACTAAACTGAGAGAGTGTTACTAGACTGAGAGAGTATTACTAAACAGAGAGAATATTACTAAACTGTGAGAGTAAACTGAGAGAGTATTACTAACCCGAGAGATTATTACTAAACTGTGAGAGTACTACGAAACTGAGAGAGTATTACTAACCCGAGAGAGTATTACTAAACTGAGAGAGTATTACTAAACTGAGAGAGTATTACTAAACTGAGAGAGTACTACTAAACTGAGAGAGTATTACTCAACTGAGAGAGTATTACAAAACTGATAGAATATTACTCAACGGAGAGAGTGTTACTAGACTGAGAGAGTATTACTAAACTGAGAGAGCTGAGAGAGTATTACCAAACTGAGAGAATATTACTAAACTGAGAGAATATTACTAAACTGAGAGAATATTACTAAACTGAGAGAGTATTACTAAACTGAGAGAGTATTACTAAACTGAGAGAGTATTACTAAACTGAGAGAATATTACTAAACTGAGAGAGTATTACTAAACTGAGAGAGCTGAGAGAATATTACTAAACTGAGCGAATATTACTAAACTGAGAGAGTATTACTAAACTGAGGGAGTATTACTAAACCGAGAGAGTATTACTAAACTGAGAGAATATTACTAAACTGAGAGAGTTTTACTAAACTGAGAGAGCTGAGAGAATATTACTAAACTGAGAGAATATTACTAAACTGAGAGAGTATTACTAAACTGGGGGAGTATTACTAAACCGAGAGAGTATTACTAACCTGAGAGAGTATTACTAAACTGAGAGAATTTTACTAAACTGTGAGAGTATTACTACACTGAGAGAGTATTATTAAACTGGGGGAGTATTACTAAACAAAGAGAGTATTACTAAACTGAGAGAATATTACTAAACAAAGAGAGTATTACTAAACTGAGAGAAATGAGAGAATATTACTAAACTGAGAGATTATTACTAAACTGAGAGAGTATTACTAAACTGAGGGAGTATTACTAAACCGAGAGAGTATTACTAACCTGAGAGAGTATTACTAAACTGAGAGAATATTACTAAACTGTGAGAGTATTACTAAACTGAGAGAGTAATACTAACCCGAGAGAGTATTACTAAACTGAGAGAGTATTACTAAACTGAGAGAGTGTTACTAGACTGAGATAGTATTACTCAACTGAGAGAGTATTACTAAACTGAGAGAGTGTTACTACACTGAGAGAGTATTACTAAACTGAGAGAATATTACTAAACTGAGAGTGTATAACTAAACTGAGAGAGCTGAGAGAATATTACTGAACTGTAAGAATATTACTAAACTGAGAGAGTATTACTAAACTGAGAGAGTGTTACTAAACTGAGAGAGTGTTACTAGACTGAGAGAGTATTACTAAACTGAGAGGATATAACTAAACTGAGACAGTTTTACTAAACTGAGAGAGTGTTACTAGACTGAGAGAGTATTACTAAACAGAGAGAATATTACTAAACTGTGAGAGTATTATTAAACTGAGAGAGTATTACTAACCCGAGAGATTATTACTAAACTGTGAGAGTATTACGAAACTGAGAGAGTATTACTAACCCGAGAGAGTATTACTAAACTGAGAGAGTATTACTAAACTGAGAGAGTATTACTAAACTGAGAGGATATAACTAAACTGAGACAGTTTTACTAAACTGAGAGAGCTGAGAGAATATTACTAAACTGAGAGAATATTACTAAACTGAGAGAGTATTACTAAACTGGGGGAGTATTACTAAACCGAGAGAGTATTACTAACCTGAGAGAGTATTACAAAACTGAGAGAATTTTACTAAACTGTGAGAGTATTACTACACTGAGAGAATATTACTAAACTGAGAGAGTATTACTAACCTGAGAGAGTATTACAAAACTGAGAGAATTTTACTAAACTGTGAGAGTATTACTACACTGAGAGAATATTACTAAACCGAGAGAGTATTACTAACCTGAGAGAGTATTACAAAACTGAGAGAATTTTACTAAACTGTGAGAGTATTACTACACTGAGAGAATATTACTAAACTGAGAGAGTATTACTAAACTGAGAGAGTATTACTAAACTGAGAGAATATTACTAAACTGAGAGAGTATTACTAAACTGAGAGAGCTGAGAGAATATTACTAAACTGAGAGAATATTACTAAACTGAGAGAGTATTACTAAACTGGGGGAGTATTACTAAACCGAGAGAGTATTACTAACCTGAGAGAGTATTACTAAACTGAGAGAATATTACTAAACTGTGAGAGTATTACTAAACTGAGAGAGTATTACTAACCCGAGAGAGTATTACTAAACTGAGGGAGTATTACTAAACTGAGAGAGTGTTACTAGACTGAGATAGTATTAGTCAACTGAGAGAGTATTACTAAACTGAGAGAGTGTTACTAGACAGAGAGAGTATTACTAAACTTAGAGAATATTACTAAACTGAGAGAGTATTATTAAACTGAGGGAGTATTACTAAACAAAGAGAGTATTACTAAACTGATAGAATATTACTAAACAAAGAGAGTATTACTAAACTGAGAGAAATGAGAGAATATTACTAAACTGAGAGATTATTACTAAACTGAGAGAGTATTACTAAACTGAGGGAGTATTACTAAACCGAGAGAGTATTACTAACCTGAGAGAGTATTACTAAACTGAGAGAATATTACTAAACTGTGAGAGTATTACTAAACTGAGAGAGTAATACTAACCCGAGAGAGTATTACTAAACTGAGAGAGTATTACTAAACTGAGAGAGTGTTACTAGACTGAGATAGTATTACTCAACTGAGAGAGTATTACTAAACTGAGAGTGTATAACTAAACTGAGAGAGCTGAGAGAATATTACTAAACTGAGAGAATATTACTAAACTGAGAGAGTATTACTAAACTGAGAGAGTGTTACTAAACTGAGAGAGTGTTACTAGACTGAGAGAGTATTACTAAATTGAGAGAGTGTTACTAAACTGAGAGAGTATTACTAAACTGAGAGGATATAACTAAACTGAGACAGTTTTACTAAACTGAGAGAGTGTTACTAGACTGAGAGAGTATTACTAAACAGAGAGAATATTACTAAACTGTGAGAGTATTATTAAACTGAGAGAGTATTACTAACCCGAGAGATTATTACTAAACTGTGAGAGTATTACGAAACTGAGAGAGTATTACTAACCCGAGAGAGTATTACTAAACTGAGAGAGTATTACTAAACTGAGAGAGTATTACTAAACTGAGAGAGTACTACTAAACTGAGAGAGTATTACTCAACTGAGAGAGTATTACAAAACTGATAGAATATTACTCAACGGAGAGAGTGTTACTAGACTGAGAGAGTATTACTAAACTGAGAGAGTGTTACTAAACTGAGAGAGTATTACTAAACTGAGAGAGCTGAGAGAGTATTACCAAACTGAGAGAATATTACTAAACTGAGAGAATATTACTAAACTGAGAGAATATTACTAAACTGAGAGAGTATTACTAAACTGAGAGAATATTACTAAACTGAGAGAGTATTACTACACTGAGAGAATATTACTAAACTGAGAGAGTATTACTAAACTGAGAGAGTATTACTAAACTGAGAGAATATTACTAAACTGAGAGATTATTACTAAACTGAGAGAGTATTACTAAACTGAGAGAATATTACTAAACTGAGAGAGTATTACTAAACTGGGGGAGTATTACTAAACCGAGAGAGTATTACTAACCTGAGAGAGTATTACTAAACTGAGAGAATATTACTAAACTGTGAGAGTATTACTAAACTGAGAGAGTATTACTAACCCGAGAGAGTATTACTAAACTGAGGGAGTATTACTAAACTGAGAGAGTGTTACTAGACCTAGATAGTATTAGTCAACTGAGAGAGTATTACTAAACTGAGAGAGTGTTACTAGACTGAGAGAGTATTACTAAACTTAGAGAATATTACTAAACTGAGAGAGTATTATTAAACTGAGGGAGTATTACTAAACAAAGAGAGTATTACTAAACTGATAGAATATTACTAAACAAAGAGAGTATTACTAAACTGAGAGAAATGAGAGAATATTACTAAACTGAGAGATTATTACTAAACTGAGAGAGTATTACTAAACTGAGGGAGTATTACTAAACCGAGAGAGTATTACTAACCTGAGAGAGTATTACTAAACTGAGAGAATATTACTAAACTGTGAGAGTATTACTAAACTGAGAGAGTAATACTAACCCGAGAGAGTATTACTAAACTGAGAGAGTATTACTAAACTGAGAGAGTGTTACTAGACTGAGATAGTATTACTCAACTGAGAGAGTATTACTAAACTGAGAGTGTATAACTAAACTGAGAGAGCTGAGAGAATATTACTAAACTGTAAGAATATTACTAAACTGAGAGAGTATTACTAAACTGAGAGAGTGTTACTAAACTGAGAGAGTGTTACTAGACTGAGAGAGTATTACTAAATTGAGAGAGTGTTACTAAACTGAGAGAGTATTACTAAACTGAGAGGATATAACTAAACTGAGACAGTTTTACTAAACTGAGAGAGTGTTACTAGACTGAGAGAGTATTACTAAACAGAGAGAATATTACTAAACTGTGAGAGTATTATTAAACTGAGAGAGTATTACTAACCCGAGAGATTATTACTAAAATGTGAGAGTATTACGAAACTGAGAGAGTATTACTAACCCGAGAGAGTATTACTAAACTGAGAGAGTATTACTAAACTGAGAGAGTATTACTAAACTGAGAGAGTACTACTAAACTGAGAGAGTATTACTCAACTGAGAGAGTATTACAAAACTGATAGAATATTACTCAACGGAGAGAGTGTTACTAGACTGAGAGAGTATTACTAAACTGAGAGAGTGTTACTAAACTGAGAGAGTATTACTAAACTGAGAGAGCTGAGAGAGTATTACCAAACTGAGAGAATATTACTAAACTGAGAGAATATTACTAAACTGAGAGAATATTACTAAACTGAGAGACTATTACTAAACTGAGAGAATATTACTAAACTGAGAGAGTATTACTAAACTGAGAGAGTATTACTAAACTGAGAGAATATTACTAAACTGAGAGAGTATTACTAAACTGAGAGAGCTGAGAGAATATTACTAAACTGAGCGAATAATACTAAACTGAGAGAGTATTACTAAACTGAGGGAGTATTACTAAACCGAGAGAGTATTACTAAACTGAGAGAATATTACTAAACTGAGAGAGTTTTACTAAACTGAGAGAGCTGAGAGAATATTACTAAACTGAGAGAATATTACTAAACTGAGAGAGTATTACTAAACTGGGGGAGTATTACTAAACCGAGAGAGTATTACTAACCTGAGAGAGTATTACTAAACTGAGAGAATATTACTAAACTGTGAGAGTATTACTAAACTGAGAGAGTATTACTAACCCGAGAGAGTATTACTAAACTGAGAGAGTATTACTAAACTGAGAGAGTGTTACTAGACTGAGATAGTATTACTCAACTGAGAGAGTATTACTAAACTGAGAGAGTGTTACTAAACTGAGAGAGCTGAGAGAGTATTACCAAACTGAGAGAATATTACTAAACTGAGAGAATATTACTAAACTGAGAGAATATTACTAAACTGAGAGAGCTGAGAGAATATTACTAAACTGAGAGAGTATTACTAAACTGAGAGAATATTACTAAACTGAGAGAGTATTACTAAACTGAGAGAGTATTACTAAACTGAGAGAATATTACTAAACTGAGAGAGTATTACTAAACTGAGAGAGCTGAGAGAATATTACTAAACTGAGCGAATATTACTAAACTGAGAGAGTATTACTAAACTGAGAGTGTATTACTAAACTGAGAGAGTATTACTAACCCGAGAGAGTATTACTAAACTGAGAGAGTATTACTAAACTGAGAGAGTGTTACTAGACTGAGATAGTATTACTCAACTGAGAGAGTATTACTAAAATGAGAGAGTGTTACTAGACTGAGAGAGTATTACTAAACTTAGAGTATATTACTAAACTGAGAGAGTATTATTAAACTGAGGGAGTATTACTAAACAAAGAGAGTATTACTAAACTGAGAGAATATTACTAAACTGAGAGAGTATTACTAAACTGAGAGAAATGAGAGAATATTACTAAACTGAGAGATTATCACTAAACTGAGAGAGTATTACTAAACTGAGGGAGTATTACTAAACCGAGAGAGTATTACTAACCTGAGAGAGTATTACTAAACTGAGAGAATATTACTAAACTGTGAGAGTATTACTAAACTGAGAGAGTAATACTAACCCGAGAGAGTATTACTAAACTGAGAGAGTATTACTAAACTGAGAGAGTGTTACTAGACTGAGATAGTATTACTCAACTGAGAGAGTATTACTAAACTGAGAGAGTGTTACTACACTGAGAGAGTATTACTAAACTGAGAGAATATTACTAAACTGAGAGTGTATAACTAAACTGAGAGAGCTGAGAGAATATTACTAAACTGTAAGAATATTACTAAACTGAGAGAGTATTACTAAACTGAGAGAGTGTTACTAAACTGAGAGAGTGTTACTAGACTGAGAGAGTATTACTAAATTGAGAGAGTGTTACTAAACTGAGAGAGTATTACTAAACTGAGAGGATATAACTAAACTGAGACAGTTTTACTAAACTGAGAGAGTGTTACTAGACTGAGAGAGTATTACTAAACAGAGAGAATATTACTAAACTGTGAGAGTATTATTAAACTGAGAGAGTATTACTAACCCGAGAGATTATTACTAAACTGTGAGAGTATTACGAAACTGAGAGAGTATTACTAACCCGAGAGAGTATTACTAAACTGAGAGAGTATTACTAAACTGAGAGAGTATTACTAAACTGAGAGAGTACTACTAAACTGAGAGAGTATTACTCAACTGAGAGAGTATTACAAAACTGATAGAATATTACTCAACGGAGAGAGTGTTACTAGACTGAGAGAGTATTACTAAACTGAGAGAGTGTTACTAAACTGAGAGAGTATTACTAAACTGAGAGAGCTGAGAGAGTATTACCAAACTGAGAGAATATTACTAAACTGAGAGAATATTACTAAACTGAGAGAATATTACTAAACTGAGAGAGTATTACTAAACTGAGAGAATATTACTAAACTGAGAGAGTATTACTACACTGAGAGAATATTACTAAACTGAGAGAGTATTACTAAACTGAGAGAGTATTACTAAACTGAGAGAATATTACTAAACTGAGAGAGTATTACTAAACTGAGAGAGCTGAGAGAATATTACTAAACTGAGAGAATATTACTAAACTGAGAGAGTATTACTAAACTGGGGGAGTATTACTAAACCGAGAGAGTATTACTAACCTGAGAGAGTATTACTAAACTGAGAGAATATTACTAAACTGTGAGAGTATTACTAAACTGAGAGAGTATTACTAACCTGAGAGAGTATTACTAAACTGAGGGAGTATTACTAAACTGAGAGAGTGTTACTAGACTGAGATAGTATTAGTCAACTGAGAGAGTATTACTAAACTGAGAGAGTGTTACTAGACTGAGAGAGTATTACTAAACTGAGAGAGTATTACTAAACTGAGAGAGTATTACTAAACTGAGGGAGTATTACTAAACTGAGAGAGTATTACTAAACTGAGAGAATATTACTAAACTGAGAGAGTATTACTAAACTGAGAGAGAGAGAATGTTACTAAACTGAGAGAATATTACTAAACTGTGAGAGCATTATTAAACTGAGAGAGTATTACTAACCCGAGAGAGTATTACTAAACTGTGAGAGTATTACTAAACTGAGAGAGTATTACTAACCCGAGAGAGTATTACTAAACTGAGAGAGTAATACTAACCCGAGAGAGTATTACTAAACTGAGAGAGTATTACTAAACTGAGAGAGTGTTACTAGACTGAGATAGTATTACTCAACTGAGAGAGTATTACTAAACTGAGAGTGTATAACTAAACTGAGAGAGCTGAGAGAATATTACTAAACTGTAAGAATATTACTAAACTGAGAGAGTATTACTAAACTGAGAGAGTGTTACTAAACTGAGAGAGTGTTACTAGACTGAGAGAGTATTACTAAATTGAGAGAGTGTTACTAAACTGAGAGAGTATTACTAAACTGAGAGGATATAACTAAACTGAGACAGTTTTACTAAACTGAGAGAGTGTTACTAGACTGAGAGAGTATTACTAAACAGAGAGAATATTACTAAACTGTGAGAGTATTATTAAACTGAGAGAGTATTACTAACCCGAGAGAGTATTACTAAACTGTGAGAGTATTACTAAACTGAGAGAGTATTACTAACCCGAGAGAGTATTACTAAACTGAGAGAGTATTACTAAACTGAGAGAGTATTACTAAACTGAGAGAGTACTACTAAACTGAGAGAGTATTACTCAACTGAGAGAGTATTACAAAACTGATAGAATATTACTCAACGGAGAGAGTGTTACTAGACTGAGAGAGTATTACTAAACTGAGAGAGTGTTACTAAACTGAGAGAGTATTACTAAACTGAGAGAGCTGAGAGAGTATTACCAAACTGAGAGAATATTACTAAACTGAGAGAATATTACTAAACTGAGAGAATATTACTAAACTGAGAGACTATTACTAAACTGAGAGAATATTACTAAACTGAGAGAGTATTACTAAACTGAGAGAGTATTACTAAACTGAGAGAATATTACTAAACTGAGAGAGTATTACTAAACTGAGAGAGCTGAGAGAATATTACTAAACTGAGCGAATATTACTAAACTGAGAGAGTATTACTAAACTGAGGGAGTATTACTAAACCGAGAGAGTATTACTAAACTGAGAGAATATTACTAAACTGAGAGAGTTTTACTAAACTGAGAGAGCTGAGAGAATATTACTAAACTGAGAGAATATTACTAAACTGAGAGAGTATTACTAAACTGGGGGAGTATTACTAAACCGAGAGAGTATTACTAACCTGAGAGAGTATTACTAAACTGAGAGAATATTACTAAACTGTGAGAGTATTACTAAACTGAGAGAGTATTACTAACCCGAGAGAGTATTACTAAACTGAGAGAGTATTACTAAACTGAGAGAGTGTTACTAGACTGAGATAGTATTACTCAACTGAGAGAGTATTACTAAACTGAGAGAGTGTTACTAAACTGAGAGAGCTGAGAGAGTATTACCAAACTGAGAGAATATTACTAAACTGAGAGAATATTACTAAACTGAGAGAGTATTACTAAACTGAGAGAGTATTACTAAACTGAGAGAATATTACTAAACTGAGAGAGTATTACTAAACTGAGAGAGCTGAGAGAATATTACTAAACTGAGCGAATATTACTAAACTGAGAGAGTATTACTAAACTGAGAGTGTATTACTAAACTGAGAGAGTATTACTAACCCGAGAGAGTATTACTAAACTGAGAGAGTATTACTAAACTGAGAGAGTGTTACTAGACTGAGATAGTATTACTCAACTGAGAGAGTATTACTAAAATGAGAGAGTGTTACTAGACTGAGAGAGTATTACTAAACTTAGAGTATATTACTAAACTGAGAGAGTATTATTAAACTGAGGGAGTATTACTAAACAAAGAGAGTATTACTAAACTGAGAGAATATTACTAAACTGAGAGAGTATTACTAAACTGAGAGAAATGAGAGAATATTACTAAACTGAGAGATTATCACTAAACTGAGAGAGTATTACTAAACTGAGGGAGTATTACTAAACCGAGAGAGTATTACTAACCTGAGAGAGTATTACTAAACTGAGAGAATATTACTAAACTGTGAGAGTATTACTAAACTGAGAGAGTAATACTAACCCGAGAGAGTATTACTAAACTGAGAGAGTATTACTAAACTGAGAGAGTGTTACTAGACTGAGATAGTATTACTCAACTGAGAGAGTATTACTAAACTGAGAGAGTGTTACTACACTGAGAGAGTATTACTAAACTGAGAGAATATTACTAAACTGAGAGTGTATAACTAAACTGAGAGAGCTGAGAGAATATTACTAAACTGTAAGAATATTACTAAACTGAGAGAGTATTACTAAACTGAGAGAGTGTTACTAAACTGAGAGAGTGTTACTAGACTGAGAGAGTATTACTAAATTGAGAGAGTGTTACTAAACTGAGAGAGTATTACTAAACTGAGAGGATATAACTAAACTGAGACAGTTTTACTAAACTGAGAGAGTGTTACTAGACTGAGAGAGTATTACTAAACAGAGAGAATATTACTAAACTGTGAGAGTATTATTAAACTGAGAGAGTATTACTAACCCGAGAGATTATTACTAAACTGTGAGAGTATTACGAAACTGAGAGAGTATTACTAACCCGAGAGAGTATTACTAAACTGAGAGAGTATTACTAAACTGAGAGAGTATTACTAAACTGAGAGAGTACTACTAAACTGAGAGAGTATTACTCAACTGAGAGAGTATTACAAAACTGATAGAATATTACTCAACGGAGAGAGTGTTACTAGACTGAGAGAGTATTACTAAACTGAGAGAGTGTTACTAAACTGAGAGAGTATTACTAAACTGAGAGAGCTGAGAGAGTATTACCAAACTGAGAGAATATTACTAAACTGAGAGAATATTACTAAACTGAGAGAATATTACTAAACTGAGAGAGTATTACTAAACTGAGAGAATATTACTAAACTGAGCGAATATTACTAAACTGAGAGAGTATTACTAAACTGAGGGAGTATTACTAAACCGAGAGAGTATTACTAAACTGAGAGAATATTACTAAACTGAGAGAGTTTTACTAAACTGAGAGAGCTGAGAGAATATTACTAAACTGAGAGAATATTACTAAACTGAGAGAGTATTACTAAACTGGGGGAGTATTACTAAACCGAGAGAGTATTACTAACCTGAGAGAGTATTACTAAACTGAGAGAATATTACTAAACTGTGAGAGTATTACTAAACTGAGAGAGTATTACTAACCCGAGAGAGTATTACTAAACTGAGAGAGTATTACTAAACTGAGAGAGTGTTACTAGACTGAGATAGTATTACTCAACTGAGAGAGTATTACTAAACTGAGAGAGTGTTACTAAACTGAGAGAGCTGAGAGAGTATTACCAAACTGAGAGAATATTACTAAACTGAGAGAATATTACTAAACTGAGAGAGTATTACTAAACTGAGAGAGTATTACTAAACTGAGAGAATATTACTAAACTGAGAGAGTATTACTAAACTGAGAAAGCTGAGAGAATATTACTAAACTGAGCGAATATTACTAAACTGAGAGAGTATTACTAAACTGAGAGTGTATTACTAAACTGAGAGAGTATTACTAACCCGAGAGAGTATTACTAAACTGAGAGAGTATTACTAAACTGAGAGAGTGTTACTAGACTGAGATAGTATTACTCAACTGAGAGAGTATTACTAAAATGAGAGAGTGTTACTAGACTGAGAGAGTATTACTAAACTTAGAGTATATTACTAAACTGAGAGAGTATTATTAAACTGAGGGAGTATTACTAAACAAAGAGAGTATTACTAAACTGAGAGAATATTACTAAACTGAGAGAGTATTACTAAACTGAGAGAAATGAGAGAATATTACTAAACTGAGAGATTATCACTAAACTGAGAGAGTATTACTAAACTGAGGGAGTATTACTAAACCGAGAGAGTATTACTAACCTGAGAGAGTATTACTAAACTGAGAGAATATTACTAAACTGTGAGAGTATTACTAAACTGAGAGAGTAATACTAACCCGAGAGAGTATTACTAAACTGAGAGAGTATTACTAAACTGAGAGAGTGTTACTAGACTGAGATAGTATTACTCAACTGAGAGAGTATTACTAAACTGAGAGAGTGTTACTAGACTGAGAGAGTATTACTAAACTGAGAGAATATTACTAAACTGAGAGTGTATAACTAAACTGAGAGAGCTGAGAGAATATTACTAAACTGTAAGAATATTACTAAACTGAGAGAGTATTACTAAACTGAGAGAGTGTTACTAAACTGAGAGAGTGTTACTAGACTGAGAGAGTATTACTAAATTGAGAGAGTGTTACTAAACTGAGAGAGTATTACTAAACTGAGAGGATATAACTAAACTGAGACAGTTTTACTAAACTGAGAGAGTGTTACTAGACTGAGAGAGTATTACTAAACAGAGAGAATATTACTAAACTGTGAGAGTATTATTAAACTGAGAGAGTATTACTAACCCGAGAGATTATTACTAAACTGTGAGAGTATTACGAAACTGAGAGAGTATTACTAACCCGAGAGAGTATTACTAAACTGAGAGAGTATTACTAAACTGAGAGAGCATTACTAAACTGAGAGAGTACTACTAAACTGAGAGAGTATTACTCAACTGAGAGAGTATTACAAAACTGATAGAATATTACTCAACGGAGAGAGTGTTACTAGACTGAGAGAGTATTACTAAACTGAGAGAGTGTTACTAAACTGAGAGAGTATTACTAAACTGAGAGAGCTGAGAGTGTATTACCAAACTGAGAGAATATTACTAAACTGAGAGAATATTACTAAACTGAGAGAATATTACTAAACTGAGAGAGTATTACTAAACTGAGAGAATATTACTAAACTGAGCGAATATTACTAAACTGAGAGAGTATTACTAAACTGAGGGAGTATTACTAAACCGAGAGAGTATTACTAAACTGAGAGAATATTACTAAACTGAGAGAGTTTTACTAAACTGAGAGAGCTGAGAGAATATTACTAAACTGAGAGAATATTACTAAACTGAGAGAGTATTACTAAACTGGGGGAGTATTACTAAACCGAGAGAGTATTACTAACCTGAGAGAGTATTACTAAACTGAGAGAATATTACTAAACTGTGAGAGTATTACTAAACTGAGAGAGTATTACTAACCCGAGAGAGTATTACTAAACTGAGAGAGTATTACTAAACTGAGAGAGTGTTACTAGACTGAGATAGTATTACTCAACTGAGAGAGTATTACTAAACTGAGAGAGTGTTACTAAACTGAGAGAGCTGAGAGAGTATTACCAAACTGAGAGAATATTACTAAACTGAGAGAATATTACTAAACTGAGAGAGTATTACTAAACTGAGAGAGTATTACTAAACTGAGAGAATATTACTAAACTGAGAGAGTATTACTAAACTGAGAGAGCTGAGAGAATATTACTAAACTGAGCGAATATTACTAAACTGAGAGAGTATTACTAAACTGAGAGTGTATTACTAAACTGAGAGAGTATTACTAACCCGAGAGAGTATTACTAAACTGAGAGAGTATTACTAAACTGAGAGAGTGTTACTAGACTGAGATAGTATTACTCAACTGAGAGAGTATTACTAAAATGAGAGAGTGTTACTAGACTGAGAGAGTATTACTAAACTTAGAGTATATTACTAAACTGAGAGAGTATTATTAAACTGAGGGAGTATTACTAAACAAAGAGAGTATTACTAAACTGAGAGAATATTACTAAACTGAGAGAGTATTACTAAACTGAGAGAAATGAGAGAATATTACTAAACTGAGAGATTATCACTAAACTGAGAGAGTATTACTAAACTGAGGGAGTATTACTAAACCGAGAGAGTATTACTAACCTGAGAGAGTATTACTAAACTGAGAGAATATTACTAAACTGTGAGAGTATTACTAAACTGAGAGAGTAATACTAACCCGAGAGAGTATTACTAAACTGAGAGAGTATTACTAAACTGAGAGAGTGTTACTAGACTGAGATAGTATTACTCAACTGAGAGAGTATTACTAAACTGAGAGAGTGTTACTACACTGAGAGAGTATTACTAAACTGAGAGAATATTACTAAACTGAGAGTGTATAACTAAACTGAGAGAGCTGAGAGAATATTACTAAACTGTAAGAATATTACTAAACTGAGAGAGTATTACTAAACTGAGAGAGTGTTACTAAACTGAGAGAGTGTTACTAGACTGAGAGAGTATTACTAAATTGAGAGAGTGTTACTAAACTGAGAGAGTATTACTAAACTGAGAGGATATAACTAAACTGAGACAGTTTTACTAAACTGAGAGAGTGTTACTAGACTGAGAGAGTATTACTAAACAGAGAGAATATTACTAAACTGTGAGAGTATTATTAAACTGAGAGAGTATTACTAACCCGAGAGATTATTACTAAACTGTGAGAGTATTACGAAACTGAGAGAGTATTACTAACCCGAGAGAGTATTACTAAACTGAGAGAGTATTACTAAACTGAGAGAGTATTACTAAACTGAGAGAGTACTACTAAACTGAGAGAGTATTACTCAACTGAGAGAGTATTACAAAACTGATAGAATATTACTCAACGGAGAGAGTGTTACTAGACTGAGAGAGTATTACTAAACTGAGAGAGTGTTACTAAACTGAGAGAGTATTACTAAACTGAGAGAGCTGAGAGAGTATTACCAAACTGAGAGAATATTACTAAACTGAGAGAATATTACTAAACTGAGAGAATATTACTAAACTGAGAGAGTATTACTAAACTGAGAGAATATTACTAAACTGAGAGAGTATTACTAAACTGAGAGAGTATTACTAAACTGAGAGAATATTACTAAACTGAGAGAGTATTACTAAACTGAGAGAGCTGAGAGAATATTACTAAACTGAGCGAATATTACTAAACTGAGAGAGTATTACTAAACTGAGGGAGTATTACTAAACCGAGAGAGTATTACTAAACTGAGAGAATATTACTAAACTGAGAGAGTTTTACTAAACTGAGAGAGCTGAGAGAATATTACTAAACTGAGAGAATATTACTAAACTGAGAGAGTATTACTAAACTGGGGGAGTATTACTAAAACCGAGAGAGTATTACTAACCTGAGAGAGTATTACTAAACTGAGAGAATATTACTAAACTGTGAGAGTATTACTAAACTGAGAGAGTATTACTAACCCGAGAGAGTATTACTAAACTGAGAGAGTATTACTAAACTGAGAGAGTGTTACTAGACTGAGATAGTATTACTCAACTGAGAGAGTATTACTAAACTGAGAGAGTGTTACTAAACTGAGAGAGCTGAGAGAGTATTACCAAACTGAGAGAATATTACTAAACTGAGAGAATATTACTAAACTGAGAGAATATTACTCAACTGAGAGAGCTGAGAGAATATTACTAAACTGAGAGAGTATTACTAAACTGAGAGAATATTACTAAACTGAGAGAGTATTACTAAACTGAGAGAGTATTACTAAACTGAGAGAATATTACTAAACTGAGAGAGTATTACTAAACTGAGAGAGCTGAGAGAATATTACTAAACTGAGCGAATATTACTAAACTGAGAGAGTATTACTAAACTGAGAGTGTATTACTAAACTGAGAGAGTATTACTAACCCGAGAGAGTATTACTAAACTGAGAGAGTATTACTAAACTGAGAGAGTGTTACTAGACTGAGATAGTATTACTCAACTGAGAAAGTATTACTAAACTGAGAGAGTGTTACTAGACTGAGAGAGTATTACTAAACTTAGAGTATATTACTAAACTGAGAGAGTATTATTAAACTGAGGGAGTATTATTAAACAAAGAGAGTATTACTAAACTGAGAGAATATTACTAAACTGAGAGAGTATTACTAAACTGAGAGAAATGAGAGAATATTACTAAACTGAGAGATTATCACTAAACTGAGAGAGTATTACTAAACTGAGGGAGTATTACTAAACCGAGAGAGTATTACTAACCTGAGAGAGTATTACTAAACTGAGAGAATATTACTAAACTGTGAGAGTATTACTAAACTGAGAGAGTAATACTAACCCGAGAGAGTATTACTAAACTGAGAGAGTATTACTAAACTGAGAGAGTGTTACTAGACTGAGATAGTATTACTCAACTGAGAGAGTATTACAAAACTGAGAGAGTGTTACTACACTGAGAGAGTATTACTAAACTGAGAGAATATTACTAAACTGAGAGTGTATAACTAAACTGAGAGAGCTGAGAGAATATTACTAAACTGTAAGAATATTACTAAACTGAGAGAGTATTACTAAACTGAGAGAGTGTTACTAAACTGAGAGAGTGTTACTAGACTGAGAGAGTATTACTAAATTGAGAGAGTGTTACTAAACTGAGAGAGTATTACTAAACTGAGAGGATATAACTAAACTGAGACAGTTTTACTAAACTGAGAGAGTGTTACTAGACTGAGAGAGTATTACTAAACAGAGAGAATATTACTAAACTGTGAGAGTATTATTAAACTGAGAGAGTATTACTAACCCGAGAGATTATTACTAAACTGTGAGAGTATTACGAAACTGAGAGAGTATTACTAACCCGAGAGAGTATTACTAAACTGAGAGAGTATTACTAAACTGAGAGAGTATTACTAAACTGAGAGAGTACTACTAAACTGAGAGAGTATTACTCAACTGAGAGAGTATTACAAAACTGATAGAATATTACTCAATGGAGAGAGTGTTACTAGACTGAGAGAGTATTACTAAACTGAGAGAGTGTTACTAAACTGAGAGAGTATTACTAAACTGAGAGAGCTGAGAGAGTATTACCAAACTGAGAGAATATTACTAAACTGAGAGAATATTACTAAACTGAGAGAATATTACTAAACTGAGAGAGTATTACTAAACTGAGAGAATATTACTAAACTGAGAGAGTATTACTAAACTGAGAGAGTATTACTAAACTGAGAGAATATTACTAAACTGAGAGAGTATTACTAAACTGAGAGAGCTGAGAGAATATTACTAAACTGAGCGAATATTACTAAACTGAGAGAGTATTACTAAACTGAGGGAGTATTACTAAACCGAGAGAGTATTACTAAACTGAGAGAATATTACTAAACTGAGAGAGTTTTACTAAACTGAGAGAGCTGAGAGAATATTACTAAACTGAGAGAATATTACTAAACTGAGAGAGTATTACTAAACTGGGGGAGTATTACTAAACCGAGAGAGTATTACTAACCTGAGAGAGTATTACTAAACTGAGAGAATATTACTAAACTGTGAGAGTATTACTAAACTGAGAGAGTATTACTAACCCGAGAGAGTATTACTAAACTGAGAGAGTATTACTAAACTGAGAGAGTGTTACTAGACTGAGATAGTATTACTCAACTGAGAGAGTATTACTAAACTGAGAGAGTGTTACTAGACTGAGAGAGTATTACTAAACTTAGAGAATATTACTAAACTGAGAGAGTATTATTAAACTGAGGGAGTATTACTAAACCGAGAGAGTATTACTAAACTGAGAGAATATTACTAAACTGAGAGAGTATTACTAAACTGAGAGAAATTAGAGAATATTACTAAACTGAGAGAATATTACTAAACTGAGAGAGGATTACTAGACTGAGAGAGTATTACTAAATTGAGAGAGTGTTACTAAACTGAGAGAGTATTACTAAACTGAGAGAGCTGAGAGAGTATTACAAGACTGAGAGAATATTACTAAACTGAGAGAATATTACTAAACTGAGAGAGTATTACTAAACTGAGAGAATATTACTAAACTGAGAGAGTATTACTAAACTGAGAGAATCTTACTAAACTGAGAGAGTATTACTAAACTGAGAGAGTATTACTAAACTGAGAGAATATTACTAAACTGAGAGAGTATTACTAAACTGAGAGAGTGTTACTAAACTGAGAGAAAATTACTCAACGGAGAGATTATTACTCAACTGAGAGAGTATTACTAAACTGAGAGAGTATTACTAAACTGAGAGAGTGTTGCTAGACTGAGATAGTATTACCCTACTGAGAGGATATAACTAAACTGAGACAGTTTTACTAAACTGAGAGAGTGTTACTAAACTGAGAGAATATTACTAAACTGTGAGAGCATTATTAAACTGAGAGAGTATTACTAACCCGAGAGAGTATTACTAAACTGTGAGAGTATTACTAAACTGAGAGAGTATTACTAACCCGAGAGAGTATTACTAAACTGAGAGAGTATTACTAAACTGAGAGAGTATTACTAAACTGAGAGAGTACTACTAAACTGAGAGAGTATTACTAAACTGAGAGAGTATTACAAAACTGATAGAATATTACTCAACGGAGAGAGTGTTACTAGACTGAGAGAGTATTACTAAACTGAGAGAGTGTTACTAAACTGAGAGAGTATTACTAAACTGAGAGAGCTGAGAGAGTATTACCAAACTGAGAGAATATTACTAAACTGAGAGAATATTACTAAACTGAGAGAATATTACTAAACTGAGAGAGTATTACTAAACTGAGAGAATATTACTAAACTGAGAGAATATTACTAAACTGAGAGAGTATTACTAAACTGAGAGAATATTACTAAACTGAGAGAGTATTACTAAACTGAGAGAGCTGAGAGAGTATTACCAAACTGAGAGAATATTACTAAACTGAGAGAATATTACTAAACTGAGAGAATATTACTAAACTGAGAGAGTATTACTAAACTGAGAGAATATTACTAAACTGAGAGAGTATTACTAAACTGAGAGAGTATTACTAAACTGAGAGAATACTACTAAACTGAGAGAGTATTACTAAACTGAGAGAGCTGAGAGAATATTACTAAACTGAGCGAATATTACTAAACTGAGAGAGTATTACTAAACTGAGAGAGCTGAGAGAATATTACTAAACTGAGAGAATATTACTAAACTGAGAGAGTATTACTAAACTGGGGGAGTATTACTAAACCGAGAGAGTATTACTAACCTGAGAGAGTATTACTAAACTGAGAGAATATTACTAAACTGTGAGAGTATTACTAAACTGAGAGAGTATTACTAACCCGAGAGAGTATTACTAAACTGAGAGAGTATTACTAAACTGAGAGAGCGTTACTAGACTGAGATAGTATTACTCAACTGAGAGAGTATTACTAAACTGAGAGAGTATTACTAGACTGAGAGAGTATTACTAAACTTAGAGAATATTACTAAACTGAGAGAGTATTACTAAACTGAGAGAGTGTTACTAACCCGAGAGAGTATTACTAAACTGAGAGAGTATTACTAAACTGAGAGAGTATTACTAAACTGAGAGAGTACTACTAAACTGAGAGAGTATTACTCAACTGAGAGAGTATTACAAAACTGATAGAATATTACTCAATGGAGAGAGTGTTACTAGACTGAGAGAGTATTACTAAACTGAGAGAGTGTTACTAAACTGAGAGAGTATTACTAAACTGAGAGAGCTGAGAGAGTATTACCAAACTGAGAGAATATTACTAAACTGAGAGAATATTACTAAACTGAGAGAATATTACTAAACTGAGAGAGTATTACTAAACTGAGAGAATATTACTAAACTGAGAGAGTATTACTAAACTGAGAGAGTATTACTAAACTGAGAGAATATTACTAAACTGAGAGAGTATTACTAAACTGAGAGAGCTGAGAGAATATTACTAAACTGAGCGAATATTACTAAACTGAGAGAGTATTACTAAACTGAGGGAGTATTACTAAACCGAGAGAGTATTACTAAACTGAGAGAATATTACTAAACTGAGAGAGTTTTACTAAACTGAGAGAGCTGAGAGAATATTACTAAACTGAGAGAATATTACTAAACTGAGAGAGTATTACTAAACTGGGGGAGTATTACTAAACCGAGAGAGTATTACTAACCTGAGAGAGTATTACTAAACTGAGAGAATATTACTAAACTGTGAGAGTATTACTAAACTGAGAGAGTATTACTAACCCGAGAGAGTATTACTAAACTGAGAGAGTATTACTAAACTGAGAGAGTGTTACTAGACTGAGATAGTATTACTCAACTGAGAGAGTATTACTAAACTGAGAGAGTGTTACTAGACTGAGAGAGTATTACTAAACTTAGAGAATATTACTAAACTGAGAGAGTATTATTAAACTGAGGGAGTATTACTAAACCGAGAGAGTATTACTAAACTGAGAGAATATTACTAAACTGAGAGAGTATTACTAAACTGAGAGAAATTAGAGAATATTACTAAACTGAGAGAATATTACTAAACTGAGAGAGGATTACTAGACTGAGAGAGTATTACTAAATTGAGAGAGTGTTACTAAACTGAGAGAGTATTACTAAACTGAGAGAGCTGAGAGAGTATTACAAGACTGAGAGAGTATTACTAAACTGAGAGAGTTTTACTAAACTGAGAAAGTACTACTAACACGAGAGAGTATTACTAAACTGAGAGAGTATTACTAAACTGAAAGAATCTTACTAAACTGAGAGAGCTGAGAGAATATTACTAAACTGAGAGAGTATTACTAAACTGAGAGAATATTACTAAACTGAGAGAGTATTACTAAACTGAGAGAGTGTTACTAAACTGAGAGAAAATTACTCAACGGAGAGATTATTACTCAACTGAGAGAGTATTACTAAACTGAGAGAGTATTACTAAACTGAGAGAGTGTTGCTAGACTGAGATAGTATTACCCTACTGAGAGGATATAACTAAACTGAGACAGTTTTACTAAACTGAGAGAGTGTTACTAAACTGAGAGAATATTACTAAACTGTGAGAGCATTATTAAACTGAGAGAGTATTACTAACCCGAGAGAGTATTACTAAACTGAGAGAGTATTACTAAACTGAGAGAGTATTACTAAACTGAGAGAGTATTACTAAACTGAGAGAGTATTACTAAACTGAGAGAGTACTACTAAACTGAGAGAGTATTACTCAACTGAGAGAGTATTACAAAACTGATAGAATATTACTCAACGGAGAGAGTGTTACTAGACTGAGAGAGTATTACTAAACTGAGAGAGTGTTACTAAACTGAGAGAGTATTACTAAACTGAGAGAGCTGAGAGAGTATTACCAAACTGAGAGAATATTACTAAACTGAGAGAATATTACTAAACTGAGAGAATATTACTAAACTGAGAGAGTATTACTAAACTGAGAGAATATTACTAAACTGAGAGAATATTACTAAACTGAGAGAGTATTACTAAACTGAGAGAATATTACTAAACTGAGAGAGTATTACTAAACTGAGAGAGCTGAGAGAGTATTACCAAACTGAGAGAATATTACTAAACTGAGAGAATATTACTAAACTGAGAGAATATTACTAAACTGAGAGAGTATTACTAAACTGAGAGAATATTACTAAACTGAGAGAGTATTACTAAACTGAGAGAGTATTACTAAACTGAGAGAATACTACTAAACTGAGAGAGTATTACTAAACTGAGAGAGCTGAGAGAATATTACTAAACTGAGCGAATATTACTAAACTGAGAGAGTATTACTAAACTGAGAGAGCTGAGAGAATATTACTAAACTGAGAGAATATTACTAAACTGAGAGAGTATTACTAAACTGGGGGAGTATTACTAAACCGAGAGAGTATTACTAACCTGAGAGAGTATTACTAAACTGAGAGAATATTACTAAACTGTGAGAGTATTACTAAACTGAGAGAGTATTACTAACCCGAGAGAGTATTACTAAACTGAGAGAGTATTACTAAACTGAGAGAGCGTTACTAGACTGAGATAGTATTACTCAACTGAGAGAGTATTACTAAACTGAGAGAGTATTACTAGACTGAGAGAGTATTACTAAACTTAGAGAATATTACTAAACTGAGAGAGTATTACTAAACTGAGAGAGTGTTACTAAACTGAGAGAGTGTTACTAGACTGAGAGAGTATTACTAAATAGAGAGAGTGTTACTAAACTGAGAGAGTATTACTAAACTGAGAGAGCTGAGAGAGTATTACAAGACTGAGAGAGTATTACTAAACTGAGAGAGTTTTACTAAACTGAGAAAGTACTACTAACCCGAGAGAGTATTACTAAACTGAGAGAGTATTACTAAACTGAGAGAATATTACTAAACTGAGAGAGCTGAGAGAATATTACTAAACTGAGAGAGTATTACTAAACTGAGAGAGTATTACTAAACTGAGAGAGTATTACTAAACTGAGAGAGTGTTACTAAACTGAGAGAAAATTACTCAACGAAGAGATTATTACTCAACTGAGAGAGTATTACTAAACTGAGAGAGTATTACTAAACTGAGAGAGTGTTGCTAGACTGAGATAGTATTACTAAACTGAGAGGATATAACTAAACTGAGACAGTTTTACTAAACTGAGAGAGTGTTACTAGACTGAGAGAGTATTACTAAACAGAGAGAATATTACTAAACTGTGAGAGTATTATTAAACTGAGAGAGTATTACTAACCCGAGAGAGTATTACTAAACTGTGAGAGTATTACTAAACTGAGAGAGTATTACTAACCCGAGAGAGTATTACTAAACTGAGAGAGTATTACTAAACTGAGAGAGTATTACTAAACTGAGAGAGTACTACTAAACTGAGAGAGTATTACTCAACTGAGAGAGTATTACAAAACTGATAGAATATTACTCAACGGAGAGAGTGTTACTAGACTGAGAGAGTATTACTAAACTGAGAGAGTGTTACTAAACTGAGAGAGTATTACTAAACTGAGAGAGCTGAGAGAGTATTACCAAACTGAGAGAATATTACTAAACTGAGAGAATATTACTAAACTGAGAGAGTATTACT
Source organism: Salvelinus alpinus (assembly GCF_045679555.1). Lineage (NCBI taxonomy): Eukaryota > Metazoa > Chordata > Actinopteri > Salmoniformes > Salmonidae > Salvelinus > Salvelinus alpinus. The sequence goes on from NW_027256014.1 coordinate 71,485, forward strand.
AAACTGAGAGAATATTACTAAACTGAGAGAGTATTACTAAACTGAGAGAGTATTACTAAACTGAGAGAATACTACTAAACTGAGAGAGTATTACTAAACTGAGAGAGCTGAGAGAATATTACTAAACTGAGCGAATATTACTAAACTGAGAGAGTATTACTAAACTGAGAGAGCTGAGAGAATATTACTAAACTGAGAGAATATTACTAAACTGAGAGAGTATTACTAAACTGAGGGAGTATTACTAAACCGAGAGAGTATTACTAAACTGAGAGAGTATTACTAAACTGAGAGAGTATTACTAAACTGAGAGAGTACTACTAAACTGAGAGAGTATTACTAAACTGAGAGAGTGTTACTAAACTGAGAGAAAATTACTCAACGAAGAGATTATTACTCAACTGAGAGAGTATTACTAAACTGAGAGAGTATTACTAAACTGAGAGAGTGTTGCTAGACTGAGATAGTATTACTAAACTGAGAGGATATAACTAAACTGAGACAGTTTTACTAAACTGAGAGAGTGTTACTAGACTGAGAGAGTATTACTAAACAGAGAGAATATTACTAAACTGTGAGAGTATTATTAAACTGAGAGAGTATTACTAACCCGAGAGAGTATTACTAAACTGTGAGAGTATTACTAAACTGAGAGAGTATTACTAACCCGAGAGAGTATTACTAAACTGAGAGAGTATTACTAAACTGAGAGAGTATTACTAAACTGAGAGAGTACTACTAAACTGAGAGAGTATTACTCAACTGAGAGAGTATTACAAAACTGATAGAATATTACTCAACTGAGAGAGTATTACTAAACTGAGAGAGTATTACTAAACTGAGAGAGTGTTACTAAACTGAGAGAGTATTACTAAACTAAGAGAGCTGAGAGAGTATTACCAAACTGAGAGAATATTACTAAACTGAGAGAATATTACTAAACTGAGAGAGTATTACTAAACTGAGAGAGTATTACTAAACTGAGAGAGTATTACTAAACTGAGAGAGTATTACTAAACTGAGAGAATACTACTAAACTGAGAGAGTATTACTAAACTGAGAGAGCTGAGAGAATATTACTAAACTGAGAGAATATTACTAAACTGAGAGAGTATTACTAAACTGAGAGAGCTGAGAGAATATTACTAAACTGAGAGAATATTACTAAACTGAGAGAGTATTACTAAACTGGGGGAGTATTACTAAACCGAGAGAGTATTACTAACCTGAGAGAGTATTACTAAACTGAGAGAATATTACTAAACTGTGAGAGTATTACTAAACTGAGAGAGTATTACTAACCCGAGAGAGTATTACTAAACTGAGAGAGTATTACTAAACTGAGAGAGCGTTACTAGACTGAGATAGTATTACTCAACTGAGAGAGTATTACTAAACTGAGAGAGTATTACTAGACTGAGAGAGTATTACTAAACTTAGAGAATATTACTAAACTGAGAGAGTATTACTAAACTGAGAGAGTGTTACTAACCCGAGAGAGTATTACTAAACTGAGAGAGTATTACTAAACTGAGAGAGTATTACTAAACTGAGAGAGTACTACTAAACTGAGAGAGTATTACTCAACTGAGAGAGTATTACAAAACTGATAGAATATTACTCAATGGAGAGAGTGTTACTAGACTGAGAGAGTATTACTAAACTGAGAGAGTATTACTAAACTGAGAGAATATTACTAAACTGAGAGAGCTGAGAGAATATTACTAAACTGAGAGAGTATTACTAAACTGAGAGAGTATTACTAAACTGAGAGAGTATTACTAAACTGAGAGAGTGTTACTAAACTGAGAGAAAATTACTCAACGAAGAGATTATTACTCAACTGAGAGAGTATTACTAAACTGAGAGAGTATTACTAAACTGAGAGAGTGTTGCTAGACTGAGATAGTATTACTAAACTGAGAGGATATAACTAAACTGAGACAGTTTTACTAAACTGAGAGAGTGTTACTAAACTGAGAGAAAATTACTCAACGAAGAGATTATTACTCAACTGAGAGAGTATTACTAAACTGAGAGAGTATTACTAAACTGAGAGAGTGTTGCTAGACTGAGAGAATATTACTAAACTGAGAGAGTATTACTAAACTGAGAGAGTATTACTAAACTGAGAGAATACTACTAAACTGAGAGAGTATTACTAAACTGAGAGAGCTGAGAGAATATTACTAAACTGAGCGAATATTACTAAACTGAGAGAGTATTACTAAACTGAGAGAGCTGAGAGAATATTACTAAACTGAGAGAATATTACTAAACTGAGAGAGTATTACTAAACTGGGGGAGTATTACTAAACCGAGAGAGTATTACTAACCTGAGAGAGTATTACTAAACTGAGAGAATATTACTAAACTGTGAGAGTATTACTAAACTGAGAGAGTATTACTAACCCGAGAGAGTATTACTAAACTGAGAGAGTATTACTAAACTGAGAGAGCGTTACTAGACTGAGATAGTATTACTCAACTGAGAGAGTATTACTAAACTGAGAGAGTATTACTAGACTGAGAGAGTATTACTAAACTTAGAGAATATTACTAAACTGAGAGAGTATTACTAAACTGAGAGAGTGTTACTAACCCGAGAGAGTATTACTAAACTGAGAGAGTATTACTAAACTGAGAGAGTATTACTAAACTGAGAGAGTACTACTAAACTGAGAGAGTATTACTAAACTGAGAGAGTATTACAAAACTGATAGAATATTACTCTGGAGAGAGTGTTACTAGACTGAGAGAGTATTACTAAACTGAGAGAGTATTACTAAACTGAGAGAATATTACTAAACTGAGAGAGCTGAGAGAATATTACTAAACTGAGAGAGTATTACTAAACTGAGAGAGTATTACTAAACTGAGAGAGTATTACTAAACTGAGAGAGTGTTACTAAACTGAGAGAAAATTACTCAACGAAGAGATTATTACTCAACTGAGAGAGTATTACTAAACTGAGAGAGTATTACTAAACTGAGAGAGTGTTGCTAGACTGAGATAGTATTACTAAACTGAGAGGATATAACTAAACTGAGACAGTTTTACTAAACTGAGAGAGTGTTACTAGACTGAGAGAGTATTACTAAACAGAGAGAATATTACTAAACTGTGAGAGTATTATTAAACTGAGAGAGTATTACTAACCCGAGAGAGTATTACTAAACTGTGAGAGTATTACTAAACTGAGAGAGTATTACTAACCCGAGAGAGTATTACTAAACTGAGAGAGTATTACTAAACTGAGAGAGTATTACTAAACTGAGAGAGTACTACTAAACTGAGAGAGTATTACTCAACTGAGAGAGTATTACAAAACTGATAGAATATTACTCAACGGAGAGAGTGTTACTAGACTGAGAGAGTATTACTAAACTGAGAGAGTGTTACTAAACTGAGAGAGTATTACTAAACTAAGAGAGCTGAGAGAGTATTACCAAACTGAGAGAATATTACTAAACTGAGAGAATATTACTAAACTGAGAGAGTATTACTAAACTGAGAGAATATTACTAAACTGAGAGAGTATTACTAAACTGAGAGAGTATTACTAAACTGAGAGAATACTACTAAACTGAGAGAGTATTACTAAACTGAGAGAAGTATTACTAAACTGAGAGAGTATTACTAAACTGAGAGAGTATTACTAAACTGAGAGAGCTGAGAGAATATTACTAAACTGAGAGAATATTACTAAACTGAGAGAGTATTACTAAACTGGGGGAGTATTACTAAACCGAGAGAGTATTACTAACCTGAGAGAGTATTACTAAACTGAGAGAATATTACTAAACTGTGAGAGTATTACTAAACTGAGAGAGTATTACTAACCCGAGAGAGTATTACTAAACTGAGAGAGTATTACTAAACTGAGAGAGCGTTACTAGACTGAGATAGTATTACTCAACTGAGAGAGTATTACTAAACTGAGAGAGTATTACTAGACTGAGAGAGTATTACTAAACTTAGAGAATATTACTAAACTGAGAGAGTATTACTAAACTGAGAGAGTGTTACTAACCCGAGAGAGTATTACTAAACTGAGAGAGTATTACTAAACTGAGAGAGTATTACTAAACTGAGAGAGTACTACTAAACTGAGAGAGTATTACTCAACTGAGAGAGTATTACAAAACTGATAGAATATTACTCAATGGAGAGAGTGTTACTAGACTGAGAGAGTATTACTAAACTGAGAGAGTGTTACTAAACTGAGAGAGTATTACTAAACTGAGAGAGCTGAGAGAGTATTACCAAACTGAGAGAATATTACTAAACTGAGAGAATATTACTAAACTGAGAGAATATTACTAAACTGAGAGAGTATTACTAAACTGAGAGAATATTACTAAACTGAGAGAGTATTACTAAACTGAGAGAGTATTACTAAACTGAGAGAATATTACTAAACTGAGAGAGTATTACTAAACTGAGAGAGCTGAGAGAATATTACTAAACTGAGCGAATATTACTAAACTGAGAGAGTATTACTAAACTGAGGGAGTATTACTAAACCGAGAGAGTATTACTAAACTGAGAGAATATTACTAAACTGAGAGAGTTTTACTAAACTGAGAGAGCTGAGAGAATATTACTAAACTGAGAGAATATTACTAAACTGAGAGAGTATTACTAAACTGGGGGAGTATTACTAAACCGAGAGAGTATTACTAACCTGAGAGAGTATTACTAAACTGAGAGAATATTACTAAACTGTGAGAGTATTACTAAACTGAGAGAGTATTACTAACCCGAGAGAGTATTACTAAACTGAGAGAGTATTACTAAACTGAGAGAGTGTTACTAGACTGAGATAGTATTACTCAACTGAGAGAGTATTACTAAACTGAGAGAGTGTTACTAGACTGAGAGAGTATTACTAAACTTAGAGAATATTACTAAACTGAGAGAGTATTATTAAACTGAGGGAGTATTACTAAACCGAGAGAGTATTACTAAACTGAGAGAATATTACTAAACTGAGAGAGTATTACTAAACTGAGAGAAATTAGAGAATATTACTAAACTGAGAGAATATTACTAAACTGAGAGAGGATTACTAGACTGAGAGAGTATTACTAAATTGAGAGAGTGTTACTAAACTGAGAGAGTATTACTAAACTGAGAGAGCTGAGAGAGTATTACAAGACTGAGAGAGTATTACTAAACTGAGAGAGTTTTACTAAACTGAGAAAGTATTACTAAACTGAGAGAGTATTACTAAACTGAGAGAGTATTACTAAACTGAGAGAATCTTACTAAACTGAGAGAATATTACTAAACTGAGAGAGTATTACTAAACTGAGAGAATATTACTAAACTGAGAGAGTATTACTAAACTGAGAGAGTGTTACTAAACTGAGAGAAAATTACTCAACGGAGAGATTATTACTCAACTGAGAGAGTATTACTAAACTGAGAGAGTATTACTAAACTGAGAGAGTGTTGCTAGACTGAGATAGTATTACCCTACTGAGAGGATATAACTAAACTGAGACAGTTTTACTAAACTGAGAGAGTGTTACTAAACTGAGAGAATATTACTAAACTGTGAGAGCATTATTAAACTGAGAGAGTATTACTAACCCGAGAGAGTATTACTAAACTGTGAGAGTATTACTAAACTGAGAGAGTATTACTAACCCGAGAGAGTATTACTAAACTGAGAGAGTATTACTAAACTGAGAGAGTATTACTAAACTGAGAGAGTACTACTAAACTGAGAGAGTATTACTCAACTGAGAGAGTATTACAAAACTGATAGAATATTACTCAACGGAGAGAGTGTTACTAGACTGAGAGAGTATTACTAAACTGAGAGAGTGTTACTAAACTGAGAGAGTATTACTAAACTGAGAGAGCTGAGAGAGTATTACCAAACTGAGAGAATATTACTAAACTGAGAGAATATTACTAAACTGAGAGAATATTACTAAACTGAGAGAGTATTACTAAACTGAGAGAATATTACTAAACTGAGAGAATATTACTAAACTGAGAGAGTATTACTAAACTGAGAGAATATTACTAAACTGAGAGAGTATTACTAAACTGAGAGAGCTGAGAGAGTATTACCAAACTGAGAGAATATTACTAAACTGAGAGAATATTACTAAACTGAGAGAATATTACTAAACTGAGAGAGTATTACTAAACTGAGAGAATATTACTAAACTGAGAGAGTATTACTAAACTGAGAGAGTATTACTAAACTGAGAGAATACTACTAAACTGAGAGAGTATTACTAAACTGAGAGAGCTGAGAGAATATTACTAAACTGAGCGAATATTACTAAACTGAGAGAGTATTACTAAACTGAGAGAGCTGAGAGAATATTACTAAACTGAGAGAATATTACTAAACTGAGAGAGTATTACTAAACTGGGGGAGTATTACTAAACCGAGAGAGTATTACTAACCTGAGAGAGTATTACTAAACTGAGAGAATATTACTAAACTGTGAGAGTATTACTAAACTGAGAGAGTATTACTAACCCGAGAGAGTATTACTAAACTGAGAGAGTATTACTAAACTGAGAGAGCGTTACTAGACTGAGATAGTATTACTCAACTGAGAGAGTATTACTAAACTGAGAGAGTATTACTAGACTGAGAGAGTATTACTAAACTTAGAGAATATTACTAAACTGAGAGAGTATTACTAAACTGAGAGAGTGTTACTAAACTGAGAGAGTGTTACTAGACTGAGAGAGTATTACTAAATAGAGAGAGTGTTACTAAACTGAGAGAGTATTACTAAACTGAGAGAGCTGAGAGAGTATTACAAGACTGAGAGAGTATTACTAAACTGAGAGAGTTTTACTAAACTGAGAAAGTACTACTAACCCGAGAGAGTATTACTAAACTGAGAGAGTATTACTAAACTGAGAGAATATTACTAAACTGAGAGAGCTGAGAGAATATTACTAAACTGAGAGAGTATTACTAAACTGAGAGAGTATTACTAAACTGAGAGAGTATTACTAAACTGAGAGAGTGTTACTAAACTGAGAGAAAACTACTCAACGAAGAGATTATTACTCAACTGAGAGAGTATTACTAAACTGAGAGAGTATTACTAAACTGAGAGAGTGTTGCTAGACTGAGATAGTATTACTAAACTGAGAGGATATAACTAAACTGAGACAGTTTTACTAAACTGAGAGAGTGTTACTAGACTGAGAGAGTATTACTAAACAGAGAGAATATTACTAAACTGTGAGAGTATTATTAAACTGAGAGAGTATTACTAACCCGAGAGAGTATTACTAAACTGTGAGAGTATTACTAAACTGAGAGAGTATTACTATCCCGAGAGAGTATTACTAAACTGAGACAGTATTACTAAACTGAGAGAGTATTACTAAACTGAGAGAGTACTACTAAACTGAGAGAGTATTACTCAACTGAGAGAGTATTACAAAACTGATAGAATATTACTCAACGGAGAGAGTGTTACTAGACTGAGAGAGTATTACTAAACTGAGAGAGTGTTACTAAACTGAGAGAGTATTACTAAACTAAGAGAGCTGAGAGAGTATTACCAAACTGAGAGAATATTACTAAACTGAGAGAATATTACTAAACTGAGAGAGTATTACTAAACTGAGAGAATATTACTAAACTGAGAGAGTATTACTAAACTGAGAGAGTATTACTAAACTGAGAGAATATTACTAAACTGAGAGAGTATTACTAAACTGAGAGAGCTGAGAGAATATTACTAAACTGAGCGAATATTACTAAACTGAGAGAGTATTACTAAACTGAGGGAGTATTACTAAACCGAGAGAGTATTACTAAACTGAGGGAATATTACTAAACTGAGAGAGCTGAGAGAATATTACTAAACTGAGAGAATATTACTAAACTGAGAGAGTATTACTAAACTGAGAGAATATTACTAAACTGAGAGAGTATTACTAAACTGAGAGAGTATTACTAAACTGAGAGAATACTACTAAACTGAGAGAGTATTACTAAACTGAGAGACTGAGAGAATATTACTAAACTGAGAGAATATTACTAAACTGAGAGAGTATTACTAAACTGAGAGAGCTGAGAGAATATTACTAAACTGAGAGAATATTACTAAACTGAGAGAGTATTACTAAACTGGGGGAGTATTACTAAACCGAGAGAGTATTACTAACCTGAGAGAGTATTACTAAACTGAGAGAATATTACTAAACTGTGAGAGTATTACTAAACTGAGAGAGTATTACTAACCCGAGAGAGTATTACTAAACTGAGAGAGTATTACTAAACTGAGAGAGCGTTACTAGACTGAGATAGTATTACTCAACTGAGAGAGTATTACTAAACTGAGAGAGTATTACTAGACTGAGAGAGTATTACTAAACTTAGAGAATATTACTAAACTGAGAGAGTATTACTAAACTGAGAGAGTGTTACTAAACTGAGAGAGTGTTACTAGACTGAGAGAGTATTACTAAATAGAGAGAGTGTTACTAAACTGAGAGAGTATTACTAAACTGAGAGAGCTGAGAGAGTATTACAAGACTGAGAGAGTATTACTAAACTGAGAGAGTTTTACTAAACTGAGAAAGTACTACTAACCCGAGAGAGTATTACTAAACTGAGAGAGTATTACTAAACTGAGAGAATATTACTAAACTGAGAGAGCTGAGAGAATATTACTAAACTGAGAGAGTATTACTAAACTGAGAGAGTATTACTAAACTGAGAGAGTATTACTAAACTGAGAGAGTGTTACTAAACTGAGAGAAAATTACTCAACGAAGAGATTATTACTCAACTGAGAGAGTATTACTAAACTGAGAGAGTATTACTAAACTGAGAGAGTGTTGCTAGACTGAGATAGTATTACTAAACTGAGAGGATATAACTAAACTGAGAGAGTTTTACTAAACTGAGAGAGTATTACTAAACTGAGAGAGTACTACTAAACTGAGAGAGTATTACTCAACTGAGAGAGTATTACAAAACTGATAGAATATTACTCAACGGAGAGAGTGTTACTAGACTGAGAGAGTATTACTAAACTGAGAGAGTGTTACTAAACTGAGAGAGTATTACTAAACTAAGAGAGCTGAGAGAGTATTACCAAACTGAGAGAATATTACTAAACTGAGAGAATATTACTAAACTGAGAGAGTATTACTAAACTGAGAGAATATTACTAAACTGAGAGAGTATTACTAAACTGAGAGAGTATTACTAAACTGAGAGAATATTACTAAACTGAGAGAGTATTACTAAACTGAGAGAGCTGAGAGAATATTACTAAACTGAGCGAATATTACTAAACTGAGAGAGTATTACTAAACTGAGGGAGTATTACTAAACCGAGAGAGTATTACTAAACTGAGAGAATATTACTAAACTGAGAGAGCTGAGAGAATATTACTAAACTTAGAGAATATTACTAAACTGAGAGAGTATTACTAAACTGAGAGAATATTACTAAACTGAGAGAGTATTACTAAACTGAGAGAGTATTACTAAACTGAGAGAATACTACTAAACTGAGAGAGTATTACTAAACTGAGAGAGCTGAGAGAATATTACTAAACTGAGAGAATATTACTAAACTGAGAGAGTATTACTAAACTGAGAGAGCTGAGAGAATATTACTAAACTGAGAGAATATTACTAAACTGAGAGAGTATTACTAAACTGGGGGAGTATTACTAAACCGAGAGAGTATTACTAACCTGAGAGAGTATTACTAAACTGAGAGAATATTACTAAACTGTGAGAGTATTACTAAACTGAGAGAGTATTACTAACCCGAGAGAGTATTACTAAACTGAGAGAGTATTACTAAACTGAGAGAGCGTTACTAGACTGAGATAGTATTACTCAACTGAGAGAGTATTACTAAACTGAGAGAGTATTACTAGACTGAGAGAGTATTACTAAACTTAGAGAATATTACTAAACTGAGAGAGTATTACTAAACTGAGAGAGTGTTACTAAACTGAGAGAGTGTTACTAGACTGAGAGAGTATTACTAAATAGAGAGAGTGTTACTAAACTGAGAGAGTATTACTAAACTGAGAGAGCTGAGAGAGTATTACAAGACTGAGAGAGTATTACTAAACTGAGAGAGTTTTACTAAACTGAGAAAGTACTACTAACCCGAGAGAGTATTACTAAACTGAGAGAGTATTACTAAACTGAGAGAATATTACTAAACTGAGAGAGCTGAGAGAATATTACTAAACTGAGAGAGTATTACTAAACTGAGAGAGTATTACTAAACTGAGAGAGTATTACTAAACTGAGAGAGTGTTACTAAACTGAGAGAAAATTACTCAACGAAGAGATTATTACTCAACTGAGAGAGTATTACTAAACTGAGAGAGTATTACTAAACTGAGAGAGTGTTGCTAGACTGAGATAGTATTACTAAACTGAGAGGATATAACTAAACTGAGAGAGTTTTACTAAACTGAGAGAGTGTTACTAGACTGAGAGAGTATTACTAAACAGAGAGAATATTACTAAACTGTGAGAGTATTATTAAACTGAGAGAGTATTACTAACCCGAGAGAGTATTACTAAACTGTGAGAGTATTACTAAACTGAGAGAGTATTACTAACCCGAGAGAGTATTACTAAACTGAGAGAGTATTACTAAACTGAGAGAGTATTACTAAACTGAGAGAGTACTACTAAACTGAGAGAGTATTACTCAACTGAGAGAGTATTACAAAACTGATAGAATATTACTCAACGGAGAGAGTGTTACTAGACTGAGAGAGTATTACTAAACTGAGAGAGTGTTACTAAACTGAGAGAGTATTACTAAACTAAGAGAGCTGAGAGAGTATTACCAAACTGAGAGAATATTACTAAACTGAGAGAATATTACTAAACTGAGAGAGTATTACTAAACTGAGAGAATATTACTAAACTGAGAGAGTATTACTAAACTGAGAGAGTATTACTAAACTGAGAGAATATTACTAAACTGAGAGAGTATTACTAAACTGAGAGAGCTGAGAGAATATTACTAAACTGAGCGAATATTACTAAACTGAGAGAGTATTACTAAACTGAGGGAGTATTAATAAACCGAGAGAGTATTACTAAACTGAGAGAATATTACTAAACTGAGAGAGCTGAGAGAATATTACTAAACTTAGAGAATATTACTAAACTGAGAGAGTATTACTAAACTGGGGGAGTATTACTAAACTGAGAGAATATTACTACACTGAGAGAGTATTACTAAACTGAGAGAGCTGAGAGAATATTACTAAACTGAGCGAATATTACTAAACTGAGAGAGTATTACTAAACTGAGGGAGTATTACTAAACCGAGAGAGTATTACTAAACTGAGAGAATATTACTAAACTGAGAGAGTTTTACTAAACCGAGAGAGCTGAGAGAATATTACTAAACTGAGAGAATATTACTAAACTGAGAGAGTATTACTAAACTGGGGGAGTATTACTAAACCGAGAGAGTATTACTAACCTGAGAGAGTATTACTAAACCGAGAGAATATTACTAAACTGTGAGAGTATTACTAAACTGAGAGAGTATTACTAACCCGAGAGAGTATTACTAAACTGAGAGAGTATTACTAAACTGAGAGAATATTACTAAACTGAGAGAGTATTACTAAACTGAGAGAGTATTACTAAACTGAGAGAATATTACTAAACTGAGAGAGTATTACTAAACTGAGAGAGCTGAGAGAATATTACTAAACTGAGCGAATATTACTAAACTGAGAGAGTATTACTAAACTGAGGGAGTATTACTAAACCGAGAGAGTATTACTAAACTGAGAGAATATTACTAAACTGAGAGAGTTTTACTAAACTGAGAGAGCTGAGAGAATATTACTAAACTGAGAGAATATTACTAAACTGAGAGAGTATTACTAAACTGGGGGAGTATTACTAAACCGAGAGAGTATTACTAACCTGAGAGAGTATTACTAAACTGAGAGAGTATTACTAAACTGAGAGAGTGTTACTAAACTGAGAGAGTATTACTCAACTGAGAGAGTATTACTAAACTGAGAGAGTGTTACTAGACTGAGAGAGTATTACTAAACTTAGAGAATATTACTAAACCGAGAGAATATTATTAAACTGAGGGAGTATTACTAAACCGAGAGAGTATTACTAAACTGAGAGAATATTACTAAACTGAGAGAGTATTACTAAACTGAGAGAAATGAGAGAATATTACTAAACTGAGAGAATATTACTAAACTGAGAGAGGATTACTAAACTGAGAGAGTATTACTAACCTGAGAGAGTATTACTAAACTGAGAGAATATTACTAAACTGTGAGAGTATTACTAAACTGAGAGAGTATTACTAACCCGAGAGAGTATTACTAAACTGAGAGAGTATTAATAAACTGAGAGAGTGTTACTAGACTGAGATAGTATTACTCAACTGAGAGAGTATTACTAAACTGAGAGAGTGTTACTACACTGAGAGAGTATTACTAAACTGAGAGAATATTACTAAACTGAGAGAGTATAACTAAACTGAGAGAGCTGAGAGAATATTACTAAACTGAGAGAATATTACTAAACTGAGAGAGTATTACTAAACTGAGAGAGTGTTACTAAACTGAGAGAGTGTTACTAGACTGAGAGAGTATTACTAAATTGAGAGAGTGTTACTAAACTGAGAGAGTATTACTAAACTGAGAGAGCTGAGAGAGTATTACAAGACAGAGAGAGTATTACTAAACAGAGAGAATATTACTAAACTGTGAGAGTATTATTAAACTGAGAGAGTATTACTAACCCGAGAGAGTATTACTAAACTGTGAGAGTATTACTAAACTGAGAGAGTATTACTAACCCGAGAGAGTGTTACTAAACTGAGAGAGTATTACTAAACTGAGAGAGTATTACTCAACTGAGAGAGTATTACAAAACTGATAGAATATTACTCAACGGAGAGAGTGTTACTAGACTGAGAGAGTATTACTAAACTGAGAGAGTGTTACTAAACTGAGAGAGTATTACTAAACTGAGAGAGCTGAGAGAGTATTACCAAACTGAGAGAATATTACTAAACTGAGAGAATATTACTAAACTGAGAGAATATTACTAAACTGAGAGAGTATTACTCAACTGAGAGAATATTACTAAACTGAGAGAATATTACTAAACTGAGAGAGTATTACTACACTGAGAGAATATTACTAAACTGAGAGAGTATTACTAAACTGAGAGAGTATTACTAAACTGAGAGAATATTACTAAACTGAGAGAGTATTACTAAACTGAGAGAGCTGAGAGAATATTACTAAACTGAGAGAATATTACTAAACTGAGAGAGTATTACTAAACTGGGGGAGTATTACTAAACCGAGAGAGTATTACTAACCTGAGAGAGTATTACTAAACTGAGAGAATATTACTAAACTGTGAGAGTATTATTAAACTGAGGGAGTATTACTAAACAAAGAGAGTATTACTAAACTGAGAGAATATTACTAAACTGAGAGAGTATTACTAAACTGAGAGAAATGAGAGAATATTACTAAACTGAGAGAGTATTACTAAACTGAGAGAGTATTACTAAACTGAGGGAGTATTACTAAACCGAGAGAGTATTACTAACCTGAGAGAGTATTACTAAACTGAGAGAATATTACTAAACTGTGAGAGTATTACTAAACTGAGAGAGTAATACTAACCCGAGAGAGTATTACTAAACTGAGAGAGTATTACTAAACTGAGAGAGTGTTACTAGACTGAGATAGTATTACTCAACTGAGAGAGTATTACTAAACTGAGAGAGTGTTACTACACTGAGAGAGTATTACTAAACTGAGAGAGTGTTACTAGACTGAGAAAGTATTACTCAACTGAGAGAGTATTACTAAACTGAGAGAGTGTTACTAGACTGAGAGAGTATTACTAAACTTAGAGAATATTACTAAACCGAGAGAATATTATTAAACTGAGGGAGTATTACTAAACCGAGAGAGTATTACTAAACTGAGAGAATATTACTAAACTGAGAGAGTATTACTAAACTGAGAGAAATGAGAGAATATTACTAAACTGAGAGAATATTACTAAACTGAGAGAGGATTACTAAACTGAGAGAGTATTACTAAACTGAGAGAGTATTACTAAACTGAGAGAATATTACTAAACTGTGAGAGTATTACTAAACTGAGAGAGTATTACTAACCCGAGAGAGTATTACTAAACTGAGAGAGTATTAATAAACTGAGAGAGTGTTACTAGACTGAGATAGTATTACTCAACTGAGAGAGTATTACTAAACTGAGAGAGTGTTACTACACTGAGAGAGTATTACTAAACTGAGAGAATATTACTAAACTGAGAGAGTATAACTAAACTGAGAGAGCTGAGAGAATATTACTAAACTGAGAGAATATTACTAAACTGAGAGAGTATTACTAAACTGAGAGAGTGTTACTAAACTGAGAGAGTGTTACTAGACTGAGAGAGTATTACTAAATTGAGAGAGTGTTACTAAACTGAGAGAGTATTACTAAACTGAGAGAGCTGAGAGAGTATTACAAGACAGAGAGAGTATTACTAAACAGAGAGAATATTACTAAACTGTGAGAGTATTATTAAACTGAGAGAGTATTACTAACCCGAGAGAGTATTACTAAACTGTGAGAGTATTACTAAACTGAGAGAGTATTACTAACCCGAGAGAGTGTTACTAAACTGAGAGAGTATTACTAAACTGAGAGAGTATTACTAAACTGAGAGAGTATTACAAAACTGATAGAATATTACTCAACGGAGAGAGTGTTACTAGACTGAGAGAGTATTACTAAACTGAGAGAGTGTTACTAAACTGAGAGAGTATTACTAAACTGAGAGAGCTGAGAGAGTATTACCAAACTGAGAGAATATTACTAAACTGAGAGAATATTACTAAACTGAGAGAATATTACTAAACTGAGAGAGTATTACTACACTGAGAGAATATTACTAAACTGAGAGAGTATTACTAAACTGAGAGAGTATTACTAAACTGAGAGAATATTACTAAACTGAGAGAGTATTACTAAACTGAGAGAGCTGAGAGAATATTACTAAACTGAGAGAGTGTTACTACACTGAGAGAGTATTACTAAACTGAGAGAGTGTTACTAGACTGAGAAAGTATTACTCAACTGAGAGAGTATTACTAAACTGAGAGAGTGTTACTAGACTGAGAGAGTATTACTAAACTTAGAGAATATTACTAAACCGAGAGAATATTATTAAACTGAGGGAGTATTACTAAACCGAGAGAGTATTACTAAACTGAGAGAATATTACTAAACTGTGAGAGTATTACTAAACTGAGAGAAATGAGAGAATATTACTAAACTGAGAGAATATTACTAAACTGAGAGAGGATTACTAAACTGAGAGAGTATTACTAACCTGAGAGAGTATTACTAAACTGAGAGAATATTACTAAACTGAGAGAGTATTACTAAACTGAGAGAGTATTACTAACCTGAGAG
Organism: Salvelinus alpinus; assembly: GCF_045679555.1. Taxonomy (NCBI): domain Eukaryota; kingdom Metazoa; phylum Chordata; class Actinopteri; order Salmoniformes; family Salmonidae; genus Salvelinus; species Salvelinus alpinus. The sequence goes on from NW_027256014.1 coordinate 86,979, forward strand.
AGTATTACTAAACTGAGAGAGTATTAATAAACTGAGAGAGTGTTACTAGACTGAGATAGTATTACTCAACTGAGAGAGTATTACTAAACTGAGAGAGTGTTACTACACTGAGAGAGTATTACTAAACTGAGAGAATATTACTAAACTGAGAGAGTATAACTAAACTGAGAGAGCTGAGAGAATATTACTAAACTGAGAGAATATTACTAAACTGAGAGAGTATTACTAAACTGAGAGAGTGTTACTAAACTGAGAGAGTGTTACTAGACTGAGAGAGTATTACTAAATTGAGAGAGTGTTACTAAACTGAGAGAGTATTACTAAACTGAGAGAGCTGAGAGAGTATTACAAGACAGAGAGAGTATTACTAAACAGAGAGAATATTACTAAACTGTGAGAGTATTATTAAACTGAGAGAGTATTACTAACCCGAGAGAGTATTACTAAACTGTGAGAGTATTACTAAACTGAGAGAGTATTACTAACCCGAGAGAGTGTTACTAAACTGAGAGAGTATTACTAAACTGAGAGAGTATTACTCAACTGAGAGAGTATTACAAAACTGATAGAATATTACTCAACGGAGAGAGTGTTACTAGACTGAGAGAGTATTACTAAACTGAGAGAGTGTTACTAAACTGAGAGAGTATTACTAAACTGAGAGAGCTGAGAGAGTATTACCAAACTGAGAGAATATTACTAAACTGAGAGAATATTACTAAACTGAGAGAATATTACTAAACTGAGAGAGTATTACTACACTGAGAGAATATTACTAAACTGAGAGAGTATTACTAAACTGAGAGAGTATTACTAAACTGAGAGAATATTACTAAACTGAGAGAGTATTACTAAACTGAGAGAGCTGAGAGAATATTACTAAACTGAGAGAATATTACTAAACTGAGAGAGTATTACTAAACTGGGGGAGTATTACTAAACCGAGAGAGTATTACTAACCTGAGAGAGTATTACTAAACTGAGAGAAATGAGAGAATATTACTAAACTGAGAGAGTATTACTAAACTGAGAGAGTATTACTAAACTGAGGGAGTATTACTAAACCGAGAGAGTATTACTAACCTGAGAGAGTATTACTAAACTGAGAGAATATTACTAAACTGTGAGAGTATTACTAAACTGAGAGAGTAATACTAACCCGAGAGAGTATTACTAAACTGAGAGAGTATTACTAAACTGAGAGAGTGTTACTAGACTGAGAGAGTATTACTAAACTGAGGGAGTATTACTAAACCGAGAGAGTATTACTAACCTGAGAGAGTATTACTAAACTGAGAGAATATTACTAAACTGTGAGAGTATTACTAAACTGAGAGAGTAATACTAACCCGAGAGAGTATTACTAAACTGAGAGAGTATTACTAAACTGAGAGAGTGTTACTAGACTGAGATAGTATTACTCAACTGAGAGAGTATTACTAAACTGAGAGAGTGTTACTACACTGAGAGAGTATTACTAAACTGAGAGAATATTACTAAACTGAGAGAGTATAACTAAACTGAGAGAGCTGAGAGAATATTACTAAACTGAGAGAATATTACTAAACTGAGAGAGTATTACTAAACTGAGAGAGTGTTACTAAACTGAGAGAGTGTTACTAGACTGAGAGAGTATTACTAAATTGAGAGAGTGTTACTAAACTGAGACAGTATTACTAAACGGAGAGGATATAACTAAACTGAGACAGTTTTACTAAACTGAGAGAGTGTTACTAGACTGAGAGAGTATTACTAAACAGAGAGAATATTACTAAACTGTGAGAGTATTATTAAACTGAGAGAGTATTACTAACCCGAGAGAGTATTACTAAACTGTGAGAGTATTACTAAACTGAGAGAGTATTACTAACCCGAGAGAGTATTACTAAACTGAGAGAGTGTTACTAGACTGAGAGAGTATTACTAAACTGAGAGAGTGTTACTAAACTGAGAGAGTATTACTAAACTGAGAGAGCTGAGAGAGTATTACCAAACTGAGAGAATATTACTAAACTGAGAGAATATTACTAAACTGAGAGAGTATTACTAAACTGAGAGAGTATTACTAAACTGAGAGAATATTACTAAACTGAGAGAGTATTACTAAACTGAGAGAGTATTACTAAACTGAGAGAATATTACTAAACTGAGAGAGTATTACTAAACTGAGAGAGCTGAGAGAATATTACTAAACTGAGCGAATATTACTAAACTGAGAGAGTATTACTAAACTGAGGGAGTATTACTAAACCGAGAGAGTATTACTAAACTGAGAGAATATTACTAAACTGAGAGAGTTTTACTAAACTGAGAGAGCTGAGAGAATATTACTAAAATGAGAGAATATTACTAAACTGAGAGAGTATTACTAAACTGGGGGAGTATTTCTAAACCGAGAGAGTATTACTAACCTGAGAGAGTATTACTAAACTGAGAGAATATTACTAAACTGTGAGAGTATTACTACACTGAGAGAATATTACTAAACTGAGAGAGTATTACTAAACTGAGAGAGTATTACTAAACTGAGAGAATATTACTAAACTGAGAGAGTATTACTAAACTGAGAGAGCTGAGAGAATATTACTAAACTGAGAGAATATTACTAAACTGAGAGAGTATTACTAAACTGATAGAATATTACTCAACGGAGAGAGTGTTACTAGACTGAGAGAGTATTACATAACTGAGAGAGTGTTACTAAACTGAGAGAGTATTACTAAACTGAGAGAGCTGAGAGAGTATTACCAAACTGAGAGAATATTACTAAACTGAGAGAATATTACTAAACTGAGAGAATATTACTAAACTGAGAGAGCTGAGAGAATATTACTAAACTGAGAGAATATTACTAAACTGAGAGAGTATTACTAAACTGAGAGAGCTGAGAGAATATTACTAAACTGAGCGAATATTACTAAACTGAGAGAGTATTACTAAACTGAGGGAGTATTACTAAACCGAGAGAGTATTACTAAACTGAGAGAATATTACTAAACTGTGAGAGTATTACTAAACTGAGAGAGTATTACTAACCCGAGAGAATATTACTAAACTGAGAGAATATTACTAAACTGAGAGAATATTACTAAACTGAGAGAGTATTACTCAACTGAGAGAGTATTACTAAACTGAGAGAGTGTTACTAGACTGAGAGAGTATTACTAAACTTAGAGTATATTACTAAACTGAGAGAGTATTACTAAACTGAGAGAGCTGAGAGAATATTACTAAACTGAGCGAATATTACTAAACTGAGAGAGTATTACTAAACTGAGGGAGTATTACTAAACCGAGAGAGTATTACTAAACTGAGAGAATATTACTAAACTGAGAGAGTTTTACTAAACTGAGAGAGCTGAGAGAATATTACTAAACTGAGAGAATATTACTAAACTGAGAGAGTATTACTAAACTGGGGGAGTATTACTAAACCGAGAGAGTATTACTAACCTGAGAGAGTATTACTAAACTGAGAGAATATTACTAAACTGTGAGAGTATTACTAAACTGAGAGAGTATTACTAACCCGAGAGAGTATTACTAAACTGAGAGAGTATTACTAAACTGAGAGAGTGTTACTAGACTGAGATAGTATTACTCAACTGAGAGAGTATTACTAAACTGAGAGAGTGTTACTAAACTGAGAGAGCTGAGAGAGTATTACCAAACTGAGAGAATATTACTAAACTGAGAGAATATTACTAAACTGAGAGAATATTACTAAACTGAGAGAGCTGAGAGAATATTACTAAACTGAGAGAGTATTACTAAACTGAGAGAATATTACTAAACTGAGAGAGTATTACTAAACTGAGAGAGTATTACTAAACTGAGAGAATATTACTAAACTGAGAGAGTATTACTAAACTGAGAGAGCTGAGAGAATATTACTAAACTGAGCGAATATTACTAAACTGAGAGAGTATTACTAAACTGAGGGAGTATTACTAAACCGAGAGAGTATTACTAAACTGAGAGAATATTACTAAACTGTGAGAGTATTACTAAACTGAGAGAGTATTACTAACCCAAGAGAGTATTACTAAACTGAGAGAGTATTACTAAACTGAGAGAGTGTTACTAGACTGAGATAGTATTACTCAACTGAGAGAGTATTACTAAACTGAGAGAGTGTTACTAGACTGAGAGAGTATTACTAAACTTAGAGTATATTACTAAACTGAGAGAGTATTACTAAACTGAGAGAGCTGAGAGAATATTACTAAACTGAGCGAATATTACTAAACTGAGAGAGTATTACTAAACTGAGGGAGTATTACTAAACCGAGAGAGTATTACTAAACTGAGAGAATATTACTAAACTGAGAGAGTTTTACTAAACTGAGAGAGCTGAGAGAATATTACTAAACTGAGAGAATATTACTAAACTGAGAGAGTATTACTAAACTGGGGGAGTATTACTAAACCGAGAGAGTATTACTAACCTGAGAGAGTATTACTAAACTGAGAGAATATTACTAAACTGTGAGAGTATTACTAAACTGAGAGAGTATTACTAACCCGAGAGAGTATTACTAAACTGAGAGAGTATTACTAAACTGAGAGAGTGTTACTAGACTGAGATAGTATTACTCAACTGAGAGAGTATTACTAAACTGAGAGAGTGTTACTAAACTGAGAGAGCTGAGAGAGTATTACCAAACTGAGAGAATATTACTAAACTGAGAGAATATTACTAAACTGAGAGAATATTACTAAACTGAGAGAGCTGAGAGAATATTACTAAACTGAGAGAGTATTACTAAACTGAGAGAATATTACTAAACTGAGAGAGTATTACTAAACTGAGAGAGTATTACTAAACTGAGAGAATATTACTAAACTGAGAGAGTATTACTAAACTGAGAGAGCTGAGAGAATATTACTAAACTGAGCGAATATTACTAAACTGAGAGAGTATTACTAAACTGAGGGAGTATTACTAAACCGAGAGAGTATTACTAAACTGAGAGAATATTACTAAACTGTGAGAGTATTACTAAACTGAGAGAGTATTACTAACCCGAGAGAGTATTACTAAACTGAGAGAGTATTACTAAACTGAGAGAGTGTTACTAGACTGAGATAGTATTACTCAACTGAGAGAGATATTACTAAACTGAGAGAGTGTTACTAGACTGAGAGAGTATTACTAAACTTAGAGTATATTACTAAACTGAGAGAGTATTATTAAACTGAGGGAGTATTACTAAACAAAGAGAGTATTACTAAACTGAGAGAATATTACTAAACTGAGAGAGTATTACTAAACTGAGAGAAATGAGAGAATATTACTAAACTGGGAGATTATTACTAAACTGAGAGAGTATTACTAAACTGAGGGAGTATTACTAAACCGAGAGAGTATTACTAACCTGAGAGAGTATTACTAAACTGAGAGAATATTACTAAACTGTGAGAGTATTACTAAACTGAGAGAGTAATACTAACCCGAGAGAGTATTACTAAACTGAGAGAGTATTACTAAACTGAGAGAGTGTTACTAGACTGAGATAGTATTACTCAACTGAGAGAGTATTACTAAACTGAGAGAGTGTTACTACACTGAGAGAGTATTACTAAACTGAGAGAATATTACTAAACTGAGAGTGTATAACTAAACTGAGAGAGCTGAGAGAATATTACTAAACTGTAAGAATATTACTAAACTGAGAGAGTATTACTAAACTGAGAGAGTGTTACTAAACTGAGAGAGTGTTACTAGACTGAGAGAGTATTACTAAATTGAGAGAGTGTTACTAAACTGAGAGAGTATTACTAAACTGAGAGGATATAACTAAACTGAGACAGTTTTACTAAACTGAGAGAGTGTTACTAGACTGAGAGAGTATTACTAAACAGAGAGAATATTACTAAACTGTGAGAGTAAACTGAGAGAGTATTACTAACCCGAGAGATTATTACTAAACTGTGAGAGTATTACGAAACTGAGAGAGTATTACTAACCCGAGAGAGTATTACTAAACTGAGAGAGTATTACTAAACTGAGAGAGTATTACTAAACTGAGAGAGTACTACTAAACTGAGAGAGTATTACTCAACTGAGAGAGTATTACAAAACTGATAGAATATTACTCAACGGAGAGAGTGTTACTAGACTGAGAGAGTATTACTAAACTGAGAGAGTGTTACTAAACTGAGAGAGTATTACTAAACTGAGAGAGCTGAGAGAGTATTACCAAACTGAGAGAATATTACTAAACTGAGAGAATATTACTAAACTGAGAGAATATTACTAAACTGAGAGAGTATTACTAAACTGAGAGAGTATTACTAAACTGAGAGAGTATTACTAAACTGAGAGAATATGACTGAACTGAGAGAGTATTACTAAACTGAGAGAGCTGAGAGAATATTACTAAACTGAGCGAATATTACTAAACTGAGAGAGTATTACTAAACTGAGGGAGTATTACTAAACCGAGAGAGTATTACTAAACTGAGAGAATATTACTAAACTGAGAGAGTTTTACTAAACTGAGAGAGCTGAGAGAATATTACTAAACTGAGAGAGTATTACTAAACTGGGGGAGTATTACTAAACCGAGAGAGTATTACTAACCTGAGAGAGTATTACTAAACTGAGAGAATTTTACTAAACTGTGAGAGTATTACTACACTGAGAGAATATTACTAAACTGAGAGAGTATTACTAAACTGAGAGAGTATTACTAAACTGAGAGAATATTACTAAACTGAGAGAGTATTACTAAACTGAGAGAGCTGAGAGAATATTACTAAACTGAGAGAATATTACTAAACTGAGAGAGTATTACTAAACTGGGGGAGTATTACTAAACCGAGAGAGTATTACTAACCTGAGAGAGTATTACTAAACTGAGAGAATATTACTAAACTGTGAGAGTATTACTAAACTGAGAGAGTATTACTAACCCGAGAGAGTATTACTAAACTGAGGGAGTATTACTAAACTGAGAGAGTGTTACTAGACTGAGATAGTATTAGTCAACTGAGAGAGTATTACTAAACTGAGAGAGTGTTACTAGACTGGGAGAGTATTACTAAACTTAGAGAATATTACTAAACTGAGAGAGTATTATTAAACTGAGGGAGTATTACTAAACAAAGAGAGTATTACTAAACTGAGAGAATATTACTAAACAAAGAGAGTATTACTAAACTGAGAGAAATGAGAGAGTATTACTAAACTGAGAGAGTGTTACTAAACTGAGAGAGTGTTACTAGACTGAGAGAGTATTACTAAATTGAGAGAGTGTTACTAAACTGAGAGAGTATTACTAAACTGAGAGAGCTGAGAGAGTATTACAAGACAGAGAGAGTATTACTAAACAGAGAGAATATTACTAAACTGTGAGAGTATTATTAAACTGAGAGAGTATTACTAACCCGAGAGAGTATTACTAAACTGTGAGAGTATTACTAAACTGAGAGAGTATTACTAACCCGAGAGAGTGTTACTAAACTGAGAGAGTATTACTAAACTGAGAGAGTATTACTCAACTGAGAGAGTATTACAAAACTGATAGAATATTACTCAACGGAGAGAGTGTTACTAGACTGAGAGAGTATTACTAAACTGAGAGAGTGTTACTAAACTGAGAGAGTATTACTAAACTGAGAGAGCTGAGAGAGTATTACCAAACTGAGAGAATATTACTAAACTGAGAGAATATTACTAAACTGAGAGAATATTACTAAACTGAGAGAGTATTACTACACTGAGAGAATATTACTAAACTGAGAGAGTATTACTAAACTGAGAGAGTATTACTAAACTGAGAGAATATTACTAAACTGAGAGAGTATTACTAAACTGAGAGAGCTGAGAGAATATTACTAAACTGAGAGAATATTACTAAACTGAGAGAGTATTACTAAACTGGGGGAGTATTACTAAACCGAGAGAGTATTACTAACCTGAGAGAGTATTACTAAACTGAGAGAATATTACTAAACTGTGAGAGTATTATTAAACTGAGGGAGTATTACTAAACAAAGAGAGTATTACTAAACTGAGAGAATATTACTAAACTGAGAGAGTATTACTAAACTGAGAGAAATGAGAGAATATTACTAAACTGAGAGAGTATTACTAAACTGAGAGAGTATTACTAAACTGAGGGAGTATTACTAAACCGAGAGAGTATTACTAACCTGAGAGAGTATTACTAAACTGAGAGAATATTACTAAACTGTGAGAGTATTACTAAACTGAGAGAGTAATACTAACCCGAGAGAGTATTACTAAACTGAGAGAGTATTACTAAACTGAGAGAGTGTTACTAGACTGAGATAGTATTACTCAACTGAGAGAGTATTACTAAACTGAGAGAGTGTTACTACACTGAGAGAGTATTACTAAACTGAGAGAATATTACTAAACTGAGAGTGTATAACTAAACTGAGAGAGCTGAGAGAATATTACTAAACTGTAAGAATATTACTAAACTGAGAGAGTATTACTAAACTGAGAGAGTGTTACTAAACTGAGAGAGTGTTACTAGACTGAGAGAGTATTACTAAATTGAGAGAGTGTTACTAAACTGAGACAGTATTACTAAACGGAGAGGATATAACTAAACTGAGACAGTTTTACTAAACTGAGAGAGTGTTACTAGACTGAGAGAGTATTACTAAACAGAGAGAATATTACTAAACTGTGAGAGTATTATTAAACTGAGAGAGTATTACTAACCCGAGAGATTATTACTAAACTGTGAGAGTATTACGAAACTGAGAGAGTATTACTAACCCGAGAGAGTATTACTAAACTGAGAGAGTATTACTAAACTGAGAGAGTATTACTAAACTGAGAGAGTACTACTAAACTGAGAGAGTATTACTCAACTGAGAGAGTATTACAAAACTGATAGAATATTACTCAACGGAGAGAGTGTTACTAGACTGAGAGAGTATTACTAAACTGAGAGAGTGTTACTAAACTGAGAGAGTATTACTAAACTGAGAGAGCTGAGAGAGTATTACCAAACTGAGAGAATATTACTAAACTGAGAGAATATTACTAAACTGAGAGAATATTACTAAACTGAGAGAGTATTACTAAACTGAGAGAATATTACTAAACTGAGAGAGTATTACTAAACTGAGAGAGTATTACTAAACTGAGAGAATATTACTAAACTGAGAGAGTATTACTAAACTGAGAGAGCTGAGAGAATATTACTAAACTGAGCGAATATTACTAAACTGAGAGAGTATTACTAAACTGAGGGAGTATTACTAAACCGAGAGAGTATTACTAAACTGAGAGAATATTACTAAACTGAGAGAGTTTTACTAAACTGAGAGAGCTGAAAGAATATTACTAAACTGAGAGAATATTACTAAACTGAGAGAGTATTACTAAACTGGGGGAGTATTACTAAACCGAGAGAGTATTACTAACCTGAGAGAGTATTACTAAACTGAGAGAATATTACTAAACTGTGAGAGTATTACTACACTGAGAGAATATTACTAAACTGAGAGAGTATTACTAAACTGAGAGAGTATTACTAAACTGAGAGAATATTACTAAACTGAGAGAGTATTACTAAACTGAGAGAGCTGAGAGAATATTACTAAACTGAGAGAATATTACTAAACTGAGAGAGTATTACTAAACTGATAGAATATTACTCAACGGAGAGAGTGTTACTAGACTGAGAGAGTATTACATAACTGAGAGAGTGTTACTAAACTGAGAGAGTATTACTAAACTGAGAGAGCTGAGAGAGTATTACCAAACTGAGAGAATATTACTAAACTGAGAGAATATTACTAAACTGAGAGAATATTACTAAACTGAGAGAGCTGAGAGAATATTACTAAACTGAGAGAGTATTACTAAACTGAGAGAGTATTACTAAACTGAGAGAATATTACTAAACTGAGAGAGTATTACTAAACTGAGAGAGCTGAGAGAATATTACTAAACTGAGAGAATATTACTAAACTGAGAGAGTATTACTAAACTGAGGGAGTATTACTAAACCGAGAGAGTATTACTAAACTGAGAGATATATTACTAAACTGAGAGAGTATTACTAAACTGAGAGAGTATTACTAAACTGAGAGAATATTACTAAACTGAGAGAGTATTACTAAACTGAGAGAGTATTACTAAACTGAGAGAATATTACTAAACTGAGAGAGTATTATGAAACTGAGAGAGCTGAGAGAATATTACTAAACTGAGAGAGTATTACTAAACTGAGAGAAGTATTACTAAACTGAGTAATAATATTACTCAACTGAGAGAGTATTACTAAACTGAGAGAGTATTACTAAACTGAGAGAGTGTTACTAAACTGAGAGAGTATTACTCAAAAACTGAGAGAGCTGAGAGAGTATTACTAAACTGAGAGAATATTACTAAACTGAGAGAGTATTACTCAACTGAGAGAGTATTACTAAACTGAGAGAGCTGAGGAATATTACTAAACTGAGAGAGTATTACTAAACTGAGAGAATATTACTAAACTGAGAGAGTATTACTAAACTGAGAGAGCTGAGAGAATATTACTAAACTGAGCGAATATTACTAAACTGAGAGAGTATTACTAAACTGAGGGAGTATTACTAAACCGAGAGAGTATTACTAAACTGAGAGAATATTACTAAACTGTGAGAGTATTACTAAACTGAGAGAGTATTACTAACCCGAGAGAGTATTACTAAACTGAGAGAGTATTACTAAACTGAGAGAGTATTACTAAACTGAGAGAGTATTACTCAACTGAGAGAGTATTACTAAACTGAGAGAGTATTACTAAACTGAGAGAGTATTACTAAACTTAGAGTATATTACTAAACTGAGAGAGTATTACTAAACTGAGAGAGCTGAGAGAATATTACTAAACTGAGAGAGTATTACTAAACTGAGGGAGTATTACTAAACCGAGAGAGTATTACTAAACTGAGAGAATATTACTAAACTGAGAGAGTTTTACTAAACTGAGAGAGCTGAGAGAATATTACTAAACTGAGAGAATATTACTAAACTGAGAGAGTATTACTAAACTGGGGGAGTATTACTAAACCGAGAGAGTATTACTAACCTGAGAGAGTATTACTAAACTGAGAGAATATTACTAAACTGTGAGAGTATTACTAAACTGAGAGAGTATTACTAACCCGAGAGAGTATTACTAAACTGAGAGAGTATTACTAAACTGAGAGAGTGTTACTAGACTGAGAGAGTATTACTAAACTGAGAGAGTATTACTAAACTGAGAGAGTATTACTAAACTGAGAGAGCTGAGAGAGTATTACCAAACTGAGAGAATATTACTAAACTGAGAGAATATTACTAAACTGAGAGAATATTACTAAACTGAGAGAGCTGAGAGAATATTACTAAACTGAGAGAGTATTACTAAACTGAGAGAATATTACTAAACTGAGAGAGTATTACTAAACTGAGAGAGTATTACTAAACTGAGAGAATATTACTAAACTGAGAGAGTATTACTAAACTGAGAGAGCTGAGAGAATATTACTAAACTGAGCGAATATTACTAAACTGAGAAAGTATTACTAAACTGAGGGAGTATTACTAAACCGAGAGAGTATTACTAAACTGAGAGAATATTACTAAACTGTGAGAGTATTACTAAACTGAGAGAGTATTACTAACCCAAGAGAGTATTACTAAACTGAGAGAGTATTACTAAACTGAGAGAGTGTTACTAGACTGAGATAGTATTACTCAACTGAGAGAGTATTACTAAACTGAGAGAGTGTTACTAGACTGAGAGAGTATTACTAAACTTAGAGTATATTACTAAACTGAGAGAGTATTACTAAACTGAGAGAGCTGAGAGAATATTACTAAACTGAGCGAATATTACTAAACTGAGAGAGTATTACTAAACTGAGGGAGTATTACTAAACCGAGAGAGTATTACTAAACTGAGAGAATATTACTAAACTGAGAGAGTTTTACTAAACTGAGAGAGCTGAGAGAATATTACTAAACTGAGAGAATATTACTAAACTGAGAGAGTATTACTAAACTGGGGGAGTACTACTAAACCGAGAGAGTATTACTAACCTGAGAGAGTATTACTAAACTGAGAGAATATTACTAAACTGTGAGAGTATTACTAAACTGAGAGAGTATTACTAACCCGAGAGAGTATTACTAAACTGAGAGAGTATTACTAAACTGAGAGAGTGTTACTAGACTGAGATAGTATTACTCAACTGAGAGAGTATTACTAAACTGAGAGAGTGTTACTAAACTGAGAGAGCTGAGAGAGTATTACCAAACTGAGAGAATATTACTAAACTGAGAGAATATTACTAAACTGAGAGAATATTACTAAACTGAGAGAGCTGAGAGAATATTACTAAACTGAGAGAGTATTACTAAACTGAGAGAATATTACTAAACTGAGAGAGTATTACTAAACTGAGAGAGTATTACTAAACTGAGAGAATATTACTAAACTGAGAGAGTATTACTAAACTGAGAGAGCTGAGAGAATATTACTAAACTGAGCGAATATTACTAAACTGAGAGAGTATTACTAAACTGAGGGAGTATTACTAAACCGAGAGAGTATTACTAAACTGAGAGAATATTACTGAAACTGTGAGAGTATTACTAAACTGAGAGAGTATTACTAACCCGAGAGAGTATTACTAAACTGAGAGAGTATTACTAAACTGAGAGAGTGTTACTAGACTGAGATAGTATTACTCAACTGAGAGAGTATTACTAAACTGAGAGAGTGTTACTAGACTGAGAGAGTATTACTAAACTTAGAGTATATTACTAAACTGAGAGAGTATTATTAAACTGAGGGAGTATTACTAAACAAAGAGAGTATTACTAAACTGAGAGAATATTACTAAACTGAGAGAGTATTACTAAACTGAGAGAAATGAAGAGAATATTACTAAACTGGGAGATTATTACTAAACTGAGAGAGTATTACTAAACTGAGGGAGTATTACTAAACCGAGAGAGTATTACTAACCTGAGAGAGTATTACTAAACTGAGAGAATATTACTAAACTGTGAGAGTATTACTAAACTGAGAGAGTAATACTAACCCGAGAGAGTATTACTAAACTGAGAGAGTATTACTAAACTGAGAGAGTGTTACTAGACTGAGATAGTATTACTCAACTGAGAGAGTATTACTAAACTGAGAGAGTGTTACTACACTGAGAGAGTATTACTAAACTGAGAGAATATTACTAAACTGAGAGAGTATAACTAAACTGAGAGAGCTGAGAGAATATTACTAAACTGAGAGAATATTACTAAACTGAGAGAGTATTACTAAACTGAGAGAGTATTACTAAACTGAGAGAGTTTTACTAGACTGAGAGAGTATTACTAAACTGAGAGAGTATTACTAAACTGAGAGAGTATTACTAAACTGAGAGAGTATTACTAAACTGAGAGATAGTGTTACTAGACTGAGAGAGTATTACTAAACTGAGAGAGTATTACTAACCCGAGAGATTATTACTAAACCGAGAGATTATTACTAAACTGTGAGAGTATTACGAAACTGAGAGAGTATTACTAACCCGAGAGAGTATTACTAAACTGAGAGAGTATTACTAAACTGAGAGAGTATTACTAAACTGAGAGAGTACTACTAAACTGAGAGAGTATTACTCAACTGAGAGAGTATTACAAAACTGATAGAATATTACTCAACGGAGAGAGTGTTACTAGACTGAGAGAGTATTACTAAACTGAGAGAGTGTTACTAAACTGAGAGAGTATTACTAAACTGAGAGAGCTGAGAGAGTATTACCAAACTGAGAGAATATTACTAAACTGAGAGAATATTACTAAACTGAGAGAATATTACTAAACTGAGAGAGTATTACTAAACTGAGAGAGTATTACTAAACTGAGAGAGTATTACTAAACTGAGAGAATATTACTAAACTGAGAGAGTATTACTAAACTGAGAGAGCTGAGAGAATATTACTAAACTGAGCGAATATTACTAAACTGAGAGAGTATTACTAAACTGAGAGAGTATTACTAAACTGAGAGAGTATTACTAAACTGAGAGAATATTACTAAACTGAGAGAGTATTACTAAACTGAGAGAGCTGAGAGAATATTACTAAACTGAGAGAGTATTACTAAACTGGGGGAGTATTACTAAACCGAGAGAGTATTACTAACCTGAGAGAGTATTACTAAACTGAGAGAATATTACTAAACTGTGAGAGTATTACTAAACTGAGAGAATATTACTAAACTGAGAGAGTATTACTAAACTGAGAGAGTATTACTAAACTGAGAGAATATTACTAAACTGAGAGAGTATTACTAAACTGAGAGAGCTGAGAGAATATTACTAAACTGAGAGAATATTACTAAACTGAGAGAGTATTACTAAACTGGGGGAGTATTACTAAACCGAGAGAGTATTACTAACCTGAGAGAGTATTACTAAACTGAGAGAATATTACTAAACTGTGAGAGTATTACTAAACTGAGAGAGTATTACTAACCCGAGAGAGTATTACTAAACTGAGGGAGTATTACTAAACTGAGAGAGTGTTACTAGACTGAGATAGTATTAGTAAACTGAGAGAGTATTACTAAACTGAGAGAGTGTTACTAGACTGAGAGAGTATTACTAAACTGAGAGAATGTTACTAAACTGAGAGAGTATTACTAAACTGAGGGAGTATTACTAAACTGAGAGAGTATTACTAAACTGAGAGAATATTACTAAACAAAGAGAGTATTACTAAACTGAGAGAGATATTACTAAACTGAGAGAGTATTACTAAACTGAGAGAGTATTACTAAACTGAGAGAGTATTACTAAACTGAGAGAGTGTTACTAAACTGAGAGAGTATTACTAAACTGAGAGAGCTGAGAGAGTATTACTAAACAGAGAGAGTATTACTAAACTGAGAGAGTATTACTAAACTGAGAGAGTATTACTAAACTGAGAGAGTATTACTAAACTGAGAGAGTATTACTAAACTGAGAGAGTATTACTAAACTGAGAGAGTATTACTAAACCGAGAGAGTGTTACTAAACTGAGAGAGTATTACTAAACTGAGAGAGTATTACTCAACTGAGAGAGTATTACAAAACTGATAGAATATTACTCAACGGAGAGAGTGTTACTAGACTGAGAGAGTATTACTAAACTGAACTGAGAGTATTACTAAACTGAGAGAGTATTACTAAACTGAGAGAGTATTACCAAACTGAGAGAGTATTACTAAACTGAGAGAATATTACTAAACTGAGAGAGTATTACTAAACTGAGAGAGTATTACTAAACTGAGAGAATATTACTAAACTGAGAGAGTATTACTAAACTGAGAGAGTATTACTAAACTGAGAGAATATTACTAAACTGAGAGAGTATTACTAAACTGAGAGAGCTGAGAGAATATTACTAAACTGAGAGAATATTACTAAACTGAGAGAGTATTACTAAACTGGGGGAGTATTACTAAACCGAGAGAGTATTACTAAACTGAGAGAGTATTACTAAACTGAGAGAATATTACTAAACTGTGAGAGTATTATTAAACTGAGGGAGTATTACTAAACCGAGAGAGTATTACTAAACTGAGAGAATATTACTAAACTGAGAGAGTATTACTAAACTGAGAGAAATGAGAGAATATTACTAAACTGAGAGAGTATTACTAAACTGAGAGAGTATTACTAAACTGAGGGAGTATTACTAAACCGAGAGAGTATTACTAACCTGAGAGAGTATTACTAAACTGAGAGAATATTACTAAACTGTGAGAGTATTACTAAACTGAGAGAGTAATACTAACCCGAGAGAGTATTACTAAACTGAGAGAGTATTACTAAACTGAGAGAGTGTTACTAGACTGAGATAGTATTACTCAACTGAGAGAGTATTACTAAACTGAGAGAGTGTTACTACACTGAGAGAGTATTACTAAACTGAGAGAATATTACTAAACTGAGAGTGTATAACTAAACTGAGAGAGCTGAGAGAATATTACTAAACTGTAGAGAATATTACTAAACTGAGAGAGTATTACTAAACTGAGAGAGTGTTACTAAACTGAGAGAGTGTTACTAGACTGAGAGAGTATTACTAAACTGAGAGAGTATTACTAAACTGAGAGAGTATTACTAAACGGAGAGAGTATTACTAAACTGAGAGAGTGTTACTAGACTGAGAGAGTATTACAAGACTGAGAGAGTATTACTAAACTGAGAGAGTATTACTAAACTGAGAGAGTATTACTAACCCGAGAGAGTATTACTAAACTGAGAGAGTATTACGAAACTGAGAGAGTATTACTAAACTGAGAGAGTATTACTAAACTGAGAGAGTATTACTAAACTGAGAGAGTATTACTAAACTGAGAGAGTACTACTAAACTGAGAGAATATTACTAAACTGTGAGAGTATTACTAAACTGAGAGAGTATTACTAAACTGAGAGAGTATTACTAAACTGAGAGAGTATTACTAAACTGAGAGAGTATTACTAAACTGAGAGAGTATTACTCAACTGAGAGAGCTGAGAGAATATTACTAAACTGAGAGAATATTACTAAACTGAGAGAGTATTACTAAACTGATAGAATATTACTCAACGGAGAGAGTGTTACTAGACTGAGAGAGTATTACATAACTGAGAGAGTGTTACTAAACTGAGAGAGTATTACTAAACTGAGAGAGCTGAGAGAGTATTACCAAACTGAGAGAATATTACTAAACTGAGAGAATATTACTAAACTGAGAGAATATTACTAAACTGAGAGAGCTGAGAGAGTATTACTAAACTGAGAGAATATTACTAAACTGAGAGAGTATTACTAAACTGAGAGAGCTGAGAGAATATTACTAAACTGAGCGAATATTACTAAACTGAGAGAGTATTACTAAACTGAGGGAGTATTACTAAACCGAGAGAGTATTACTAAACTGAGAGAATATTACTAAACTGTGAGAGTATTACTAAACTGAGAGAGTATTACTAACCCGAGAGAATATTACTAAACTGAGAGAATATTACTAAACTGAGAGAATATTACTAAACTGAGAGAGTATTACTCAACTGAGAGAGTATTACTAAACTTATTACTCAACTGAGAGAGTATTACTAAACTGAGAGAGTGTTACTAGACTGAGAGAGTATTACTAAACTTAGAGTATATTACTAAACTGAGAGAGTATTACTAAACTGAGAGAGCTGAGAGAATATTACTAAACTGAGCGAATATTACTAAACTGAGAGAGTATTACTAAACTGAGGGAGTATTACTAAACCGAGAGAGTATTACTAAACTGAGAGAATATTACTAAACTGAGAGAGTTTTACTAAACTGAGAGAGCTGAGAGAATATTACTAAACTGAGAGAATATTACTAAACTGAGAGAGTATTACTAAACTGGGGGAGTATTACTAAACCGAGAGAGTATTACTAACCTGAGAGAATATTACTAAACTGAGAGAATATTACTAAACTGAGAGAGTATTACTAAACTGGGGGAGTATTACTAAACCGAGAGAGTATTACTAACCTGAGAGAGTTTTACTAAACTGAGAGAATATTACTAAACTGTGAGAGTATTACTAAACTGAGAGAGTATTACTAACCCGAGAGAGTATTACTAAACTGAGAGAGTATTACTAAACTGAGAGAGTGTTACTAGACTGAGATAGTATTACTCAACTGAGAGAGTATTACTAAACTGAGAGAGTGTTACTAAACTGAGAGAGCTGAGAGAGTATTACGAAACTGAGAGAATATTACTAAACTGAGAGAATATTACTAAACTGAGAGAATATTACTAAACTGAGAGAGCTGAGAGAATATTACTAAACTGAGAGAGTATTACTAAACTGAGAGAATATTACTAAACTGAGAGAGTATTACTAAACTGAGAGAGTATTACTAAACTGAGAGAATATTACTAAACTGAGAGAGTATTACTAAACTGAGAGAGCTGAGAGAATATTACTAAACTGAGCGAATATTACTAAACTGAGAGAGTATTACTAAACTGAGGGAGTATTACTAAACCGAGAGAGTATTACTAAACTGAGAGAATATTACTAAACTGTGAGAGTATTACTAAACTGAGAGAGTATTACTAACCCAAGAGAGTATTACTAAACTGAGAGAGTATTACTAAACTGAGAGAGTGTTACTAGACTGAGATAGTATTACTCAACTGAGAGAGTATTACTAAACTGAGAGAGTGTTACTAGACTGAGAGAGTATTACTAAACTTAGAGTATATTACTAAACTGAGAGAGTATTACTAAACTGAGAGAGCTGAGAGAATATTACTAAACTGAGCGAATATTACTAAACTGAGAGAGTATTACTAAACTGAGGGAGTATTACTAAACCGAGAGAGTATTACTAAACTGAGAGAATATTACTAAACTGAGAGAGTTTTACTAAACTGAGAGAGCTGAGAGAATATTACTAAACTGAGAGAATATTACTAAACTGAGAGAGTATTACTAAACTGGGGGAGTATTACTAAACCGAGAGAGTATTACTAACCTGAGAGAGTATTACTAAACTGAGAGAATATTACTAAACTGTGAGAGTATTACTAAACTGAGAGAGTATTACTAACCCGAGAGAGTATTACTAAACTGAGAGAGTATTACTAAACTGAGAGAGTGTTACTAGACTGAGATAGTATTACTCAACTGAGAGAGTATTACTAAACTGAGAGAGTGTTACTAAACTGAGAGAGCTGAGAGAGTATTACCAAACTGAGAGAATATTACTAAACTGAGAGAATATTACTAAACTGAGAGAATATTACTAAACTGAGAGAGCTGAGAGAATATTACTAAACTGAGAGAGTATTACTAAACTGAGAGAATATTACTAAACTGAGAGAGTATTACTAAACTGAGAGAGTATTACTAAACTGAGAGAATATTACTAAACTGAGAGAGTATTACTAAACTGAGAGAGCTGAGAGAATATTACTAAACTGAGCGAATATTACTAAACTGAGAGAGTATTACTAAACTGAGGGAGTATTACTAAACCGAGAGAGTATTACTAAACTGAGAGAATATTACTAAACTGTGAGAGTATTACTAAACTGAGAGAGTATTACTAACCCGAGAGAGTATTACTAAACTGAGAGAGTATTACTAAACTGAGAGAGTGTTACTAGACTGAGATAGTATTACTCAACTGAGAGAGTATTACTAAACTGAGAGAGTGTTACTAGACTGAGAGAGTATTACTAAACTTAGAGTATATTACTAAACTGAGAGAGTATTATTAAACTGAGGGAGTATTACTAAACAAAGTGAGTATTACTAAACTGAGAGAATATTACTAAACTGAGAGAGTATTACTAAACTGAGAGAAATGAGAGAATATTACTAAACTGGGAGATTATTACTAAACTGAGAGAGTATTACTAAACTGAGGGAGTATTACTAAACCGAGAGAGTATTACTAACCTGAGAGAGTATTACTAAACTGAGAGAATATTACTAAACTGTGAGAGTATTACTAAACTGAGAGAGTAATACTAACCCGAGAGAGTATTACTAAACTGAGAGAGTATTACTAAACTGAGAGAGTGTTACTAGACTGAGATAGTATTACTCAACTGAGAGAGTATTACTAAACTGAGAGAGTGTTACAACACTGAGAGAGTATTACTAAACTGAGAGAATATTACTAAACTGAGAGTGTATAACTAAACTGAGAGAGCTGAGAGAATATTACTAAACTGTAAGAATATTACTAAACTGAGAGAGTATTACTAAACTGAGAGAGTGTTACTAAACTGAGAGAGTGTTACTAGACTGAGAGAGTATTACTAAATTGAGAGAGTGTTACTAAACTGAGAGAGTATTACTAAACTGAGAGGATATAACTAAACTGAGACAGTTTTACTAAACTGAGAGAGTGTTACTAGACTGAGAGAGTATTACTAAACAGAGAGAATATTACTAAACTGTGAGAGTAAACTGAGAGAGTATTACTAACCCGAGAGATTATTACTAAACTGAGAGAGTATTACGAAACTGAGAGAGTATTACTAAACTGAGAGAGTATTACTAAACTGAGAGAGTATTACTAAACTGAGAGAGTATTACTAAACTGAGAGAGTATTACTAAACTGAGAGAGTATTACTAAACTGAGAGAGTATTACAAAACTGATAGAATATTACTCAACGGAGAGAGTGTTACTAGACTGAGAGAGTATTACTAAACTGAGAGAGTGTTACTAAACTGAGAGAGTATTACTAAACTGAGAGAGCTGAGAGAGTATTACCAAACTGAGAGAATATTACTAAACTGAGAGAATATTACTAAACTGAGAGAATATTACTAAACTGAGAGAGTATTACTAAACTGAGAGAGTATTACTAAACTGAGAGAGTATTACTAAACTGAGAGAATATGACTAAACTGAGAGAGTATTACTAAACTGAGAGAGCTGAGAGAATATTACTAAACTGAGAGAATATTACTAAACTGAGAGAGTATTACTAAACTGAGGGAGTATTACTAAACCGAGAGAGTATTACTAAACTGAGAGAATATTACTAAACTGAGAGAGTTTTACTAAACTGAGAGAGCTGAGAGAATATTACTAAACTGAGAGAGTATTACTAAACTGGGGGAGTATTACTAAACCGAGAGAGTATTACTAACCTGAGAGAGTATTACTAAACTGAGAGAATTTTACTAAACTGTGAGAGTATTACTACACTGAGAGAATATTACTAAACTGAGAGAGTATTACTAAACTGAGAGAGTATTACTAAACTGAGAGAATATTACTAAACTGAGAGAGTATTACTAAACTGAGAGAGCTGAGAGAATATTACTAAACTGAGAGAATATTACTAAACTGAGAGAGTATTACTAAACTGGGGGAGTATTACTAAACCGAGAGAGTATTACTAACCTGAGAGAGTATTACTAAACTGAGAGAATATTACTAAACTGTGAGAGTATTACTAAACTGAGAGAGTATTACTAACCCGAGAGAGTATTACTAAACTGAGAGAGTATTACTAAACTGAGAGAGTGTTACTAGACTGAGATAGTATTAGTCAACTGAGAGAGTATTACTAAACTGAGAGAGTGTTACTAGACTGAGAGAATATTACTAAACTGAGAGAATATTACTAAACTGAGAGAGTATTACTAAACTGAGAGAGTATTACTAACCCGAGAGAGTATTACTAAACTGAGAGAATATTACTAAACAAAGAGAGTATTACTAAACTGAGAGAAATGAGAGAATATTACTAAACTGAGAGATTATTACTAAACTGAGAGAATATTACTAAACTGAGAGAGTATTACTAAACTGAGAGAGTATTACTAAACCGAGAGAGCTGTATTACTAAACTGAGAGAATATGACTAAACTGAGAGAGTATTACTAAACTGAGAGAGCTGAGAGAATATTACTAAACTGAGAGAATATTACTAAACTGAGAGAGTATTACTAAACTGAGGGAGTATTACTAAACCGAGAGAGTATTACTAAACTGAGAGAATATTACTAAACTGAGAGAGTATTACTAAACTGGGGGAGTATTACTAAACCGAGAGAGTATTACTAACCTGAGAGAGTATTACTAAACTGAGAGAATTTTACTAAACTGAGAGAGTATTACTACACTGAGAGAATATTACTAAACTGAGAGAGTATTACTAAACTGAGAGAGTATTACTAAACTGAGAGAATATTACTAAACTGAGAGAGTATTACTAAACTGAGAGAGCTGAGAGAATATTACTAAACTGAGAGAATATTACTAAACTGAGAGAGTATTACTAAACTGGGGGAGTATTACTAAACCGAGAGAGTATTACTAACCTGAGAGAGTATTACTAAACTGAGAGAATATTACTAAACTGTGAGAGTATTACTAAACTGAGAGAGTATTACTAACCCGAGAGAGTATTACTAAACTGAGGGAGTATTACTAAACTGAGAGAGTGTTACTAGACTGAGATAGTATTAGTCAACTGAGAGAGTATTACTAAACTGAGAGAGTGTTACTAGACTGGGAGAGTATTACTAAACTTAGAGAATATTACTAAACTGAGAGAGTATTATTAAACTGAGGGAGTATTACTAAACAAAGAGAGTATTACTAAACTGAGAGAATATTACTAAACAAAGAGAGTATTACTAAACTGAGAGAATATTACTAGACTGAGAGATTATTACTAAACTGAGAGAGTATTACTAAACTGAGAGAGTATTACTAAACTGAGAGAGTATTACTAACCTGAGAGAGTATTACTAAACTGAGAGAATATTACTAAACTGAGAGAGTATTACTAAACTGAGAGAGTAATACTAACCCGAGAGAGTATTACTAAACTGAGAGAGTATTACTAAACTGAGAGAGTGTTACTAGACTGAGATAGTATTACTCAACTGAGAGAGTATTACTAAACTGAGAGAGTGTTACTACACTGAGAGAGTATTACTAAACTGAGAGAATATTACTAAACTGAGAGTGTATAACTAAACTGAGAGAGCTGAGAGAATATTACTAAACTGTAAGAATATTACTAAACTGAGAGAGTATTACTAAACTGAGAGAGTGTTACTAAACTGAGAGAGTGTTACTAGACTGAGAGAGTATTACTAAATTGAGAGAGTGTTACTAAACTGAGAGAGTATTACTAAACTGAGAGGATATAACTAAACTGAGACAGTTTTACTAAACTGAGAGAGTGTTACTAGACTGAGAGAGTATTACTAAACAGAGAGAATATTACTAAACTGTGAGAGTATTATTAAACTGAGAGAGTATTACTAACCCGAGAGATTATTACTAAACTGTGAGAGTATTACGAAACTGAGAGAGTATTACTAACCCGAGAGAGTATTACTAAACTGAGAGAGTATTACTAAACTGAGAGAGTATTACTAAACTGAGAGAGTATTACTAAACTGAGAAGTATGAGAGAACTGAGAGAGTATTACAAAACTGAGAGAATATTACTAAACTGAGAGTGTATAAGTAAACTGAGAGAGCTGAGAGAATATTACTAAACTGTAAGAATATTATTAAACTGAGAGAGTATTACTAAACTGAGAGAGTGTTACTAAACTGAGAGAGTGTTACTAGACTGAGAGAGTATTACTAAATTGAGAGAGTGTTACTAAACTGAGAGAGTATTACTAAACTGAGAGGATATAACTAAACTGAGACAGTTTTACTAAACTGAGAGAGCTGAGAGAATATTACTAAACTGAGAGAATATTACTAAACTGAGAGAGTATTACTAAACTGGGGGAGTATTACTAAACCGAGAGAGTATTACTAACCTGAGAGAGTATTACTAAACTGAGAGAATTTTACTAAACTGTGAGAGTATTACTACACTGAGAGAATATTACTAAACTGAGAGAGTATTACTAAACTGAGAGAGTATTACTAAACTGAGAGAATATTACTAAACTGAGAGAGTATTACTAAACTGAGAGAGCTGAGAGAATATTACTAAACTGAGAGAATATTACTAAACTGAGAGAGTATTACTAAACTGGGGGAGTATTACTAAACCGAGAGAGTATTACTAACCTGAGAGAGTATTACTAAACTGAGAGAATATTACTAAACTGTGAGAGTATTACTAAACTGAGAGAGTATTACTAACCCGAGAGAGTATTACTAAACTGAGGGAGTATTACTAAACTGAGAGAGTGTTACTAGACTGAGATAGTATTAGTCAACTGAGAGAGTATTACTAAACTGAGAGAGTGTTACTAGACTGAGAGAGTATTACTAAACTTAGAGAATATTACTAAACTGAGAGAGTATTATTAAACTGAGGGAGTATTACTAAACAAAGAGAGTATTACTAAACTGAGAGAATATTACTAAACTGTAAGAATATTACTAAACTGAGAGAGTATTACTAAACTGAGAGAGTGTTACTAAACTGAGAGAGTGTTACTAGACTGAGAGAGTATTACTAAATTGAGAGAGTGTTACTAAACTGAGAGAGTATTACTAAACTGAGAGGATATAACTAAACTGAGACAGTTTTACTAAACTGAGAGAGTGTTACTAGACTGAGAGAGTATTACTAAACAGAGAGAATATTACTAAACTGTGAGAGTATTATTAAACTGAGAGAGTATTACTAACCCGAGAGATTATTACTAAACTGTGAGAGTATTACGAAACTGAGAGAGTATTACTAACCCGAGAGAGTATTACTAAACTGAGAGAGTATTACTAAACTGAGAGAGTATTACTAAACTGAGAGAGTACTACTAAACTGAGAGAGTATTACTCAACTGAGAGAGTATTACAAAACTGAGAGAATATTACTAAACTGAGAGTGTATAACTAAACTGAGAGAGCTGAGAGAATATTACTAAACTGTAAGAATATTACTAAACTGAGAGAGTATTACTAAACTGAGAGAGTGTTACTAAACTGAGAGAGTGTTACTAGACTGAGAGAGTATTACTAAATTGAGAGAGTGTTACTAAACTGAGAGAGTATTACTAAACTGAGAGGATATAACTAAACTGAGACAGTTTTACTAAACTGAGAGAGCTGAGAGAATATTACTAAACTGAGAGAATATTACTAAACTGAGAGAGTATTACTAAACTGGGGGAGTATTACTAAACCGAGAGAGTATTACTAACCTGAGAGAGTATTACTAAACTGAGAGAATTTTACTAAACTGTGAGAGTATTACTACACTGAGAGAATATTACTAAACTGAGAGAGTATTACTAAACTGAGAGAGTATTACTAAACTGAGAGAATATTACTAAACTGAGAGAGTATTACTAAACTGAGAGAGCTGAGAGAATATTACTAAACTGAGAGAATATTACTAAACTGAGAGAGTATTACTAAACTGGGGGAGTATTACTAAACCGAGAGAGTATTACTAACCTGAGAGAGTATTACTAAACTGAGAGAATATTACTAAACTGTGAGAGTATTACTAAACTGAGAGAGTATTACTAACCCGAGAGAGTATTACTAAACTGAGGGAGTATTACTAAACTGAGAGAGTGTTACTAGACTGAGATAGTATTAGTCAACTGAGAGAGTATTACTAAACTGAGAGAGTGTTACTAGACTGAGAGAGTATTACTAAACTTAGAGAATATTACTAAACTGAGAGAGTATTATTAAACTGAGGGAGTATTACTAAACTGAGAGAATATTACTAAACAAAGAGAGTATTACTAAACTGAGAGAAATGAGAGAATATTACTAAACTGAGAGATTATTACTAAACTGAGAGAGTATTACTAAACTGAGGGAGTATTACTAAACCGAGAGAGTATTACTAACCTGAGAGAGTATTACTAAACTGAGAGAATATTACTAAACTGTGAGAGTATTACTAAACTGAGAGAGTAATACTAACCCGAGAGAGTATTACTAAACTGAGAGAGTATTACTAAACTGAGAGAGTGTTACTAGACTGAGATAGTATTACTCAACTGAGAGAGTATTACTAAACTGAGAGTGTATAACTAAACTGAGAGAGCTGAGAGAATATTACTAAACTGTAAGAATATTACTAAACTGAGAGAGTATTACTAAACTGAGAGAGTGTTACTAAACTGAGAGAGTGTTACTAGACTGAGAGAGTATTACTAAATTGAGAGAGTGTTACTAAACTGAGAGGATATAACTAAACTGAGACAGTTTTACTAAACTGAGAGAGTGTTACTAGACTGAGAGAGTATTACTAAACAGAGAGAATATTACTAAACTGTGAGAGTATTATTAAACTGAGAGAGTATTACTAACCCGAGAGATTATTACTAAACTGTGAGAGTATTACGAAACTGAGAGAGTATTACTAACCCGAGAGAGTATTACTAAACTGAGAGAGTATTACTAAACTGAGAGAGTATTACTAAACTGAGAGAGTACTACTAAACTGAGAGAGTATTACTCAACTGAGAGAGTATTACAAAACTGATAGAATATTACTCAACGGAGAGAGTGTTACTAGACTGAGAGAGTATTACTAAACTGAGAGAGTGTTACTAAACTGAGAGAGTATTACTAAACTGAGAGAGCTGAGAGAGTATTACCAAACTGAGAGAATATTACTAAACTGAGAGAATATTACTAAACTGAGAGAATATTACTAAACTGAGAGAGTATTACTAAACTGAGAGAATATTACTAAACTGAGAGAGTATTACTAAACTGAGAGAGTATTACTAAACTGAGAGAATATTACTAAACTGAGAGAGTATTACTAAACTGAGAGAGCTGAGAGAATATTACTAAACTGAGCGAATATTACTAAACTGAGAGAGTATTACTAAACTGAGGGAGTATTACTAAACCGAGAGAGTATTACTAAACTGAGAGAATATTACT
Organism: Salvelinus alpinus; assembly: GCF_045679555.1. Taxonomy (NCBI): domain Eukaryota; kingdom Metazoa; phylum Chordata; class Actinopteri; order Salmoniformes; family Salmonidae; genus Salvelinus; species Salvelinus alpinus. The sequence continues at coordinate 113,347 of NW_027256014.1, forward strand.
AAACTGAGAGAGTTTTACTAAACTGAGAGAGCTGAGAGAATATTACTAAACTGAGAGAATATTACTAAACTGAGAGAGTATTACTAAACTGGGGGAGTATTACTAAACCGAGAGAGTATTACTAACCTGAGAGAGTATTACTAAACTGAGAGAATATTACTAAACTGTGAGAGTATTACTAAACTGAGAGAGTATTACTAACCCGAGAGAGTATTACTAAACTGAGAGAGTATTACTAAACTGAGAGAGCTGAGAGAATATTACTAAACTGAGCGAATATTACTAAACTGAGAGAGTATTACTAAACTGAGGGAGTATTACTAAACCGAGAGAGTATTACTAAACTGAGAGAATATTACTAAACTGAGAGAGTTTTACTAAACTGAGAGAGCTGAGAGAATATTACTAAACTGAGAGAGTATTACTAAACTGGGGGAGTATTACTAAACCGAGAGAGTATTACTAACCTGAGAGAGTATTACTAAACTGAGAGAATTTTACTAAACTGTGAGAGTATTACTACACTGAGAGAATATTACTAAACTGAGAGAGTATTACTAAACTGAGAGAGTATTACTAAACTGAGAGAATATTACTAAACTGAGAGAGTATTACTAAACTGAGAGAGCTGAGAGAATATTACTAAACTGAGAGAATATTACTAAACTGAGAGAGTATTACTAAACTGGGGGAGTATTACTAAACCGAGAGAGTATTACTAACCTGAGAGAGTATTACTAAACTGAGAGAATATTACTAAACTGTGAGAGTATTACTAAACTGAGAGAGTATTACTAACCCGAGAGAGTATTACTAAACTGAGGGAGTATTACTAAACTGAGAGAGTGTTACTAGACTGAGATAGTATTAGTCAACTGAGAGAGTATTACTAAACTGAGAGAGTGTTACTAGACTGGGAGAGTATTACTAAACTTAGAGAATATTACTAAACTGAGAGAGTATTATTAAACTGAGGGAGTATTACTAAACAAAGAGAGTATTACTAAACTGAGAGAATATTACTAAACAAAGAGAGTATTACTAAACTGAGAGAAATGAGAGAATATTACTAAACTGAGAGATTATTACTAAACTGAGAGAGTATTACTAAACTGAGGGAGTATTACTGAACCGAGAGAGTATTACTAACCTGAGAGAGTATTACTAAGCTGAGAGAATATTACTAAACTGTGAGAGTATTACTAAACTGAGAGAGTAATACTAACCCGAGAGAGTATTACTAAACTGAGAGAGTATTACTAAACTGAGAGAGTGTTACTAGACTGAGATAGTATTACTCAACTGAGAGAGTATTACTAAACTGAGAGAGTGTTACTACACTGAGAGAGTATTACTAAACTGAGAGAATATTACTAAACTGAGAGTGTATAACTAAACTGAGAGAGCTGAGAGAATATTACTAAACTGTAAGAATATTACTAAACTGAGAGAGTATTACTAAACTGAGAGAGTGTTACTAAACTGAGAGAGTGTTACTAGACTGAGAGAGTATTACTAAATTGAGAGAGTGTTACTAAACTGAGAGAGTATTACTAAACTGAGAGGATATAACTAAACTGAGACAGTTTTACTAAACTGAGAGAGTGTTACTAGACTGAGAGAGTATTACTAAACAGAGAGAATATTACTAAACTGTGAGAGTATTATTAAACTGAGAGAGTATTACTAACCCGAGAGATTATTACTAAACTGTGAGAGTATTACGAAACTGAGAGAGTATTACTAACCCGAGAGAGTATTACTAAACTGAGAGAGTATTACTAAACTGAGAGAGTATTACTAAACTGAGAGAGTACTACTAAACTGAGAGAGTATTACTCAACTGAGAGAGTATTACAAAACTGAGAGAATATTACTAAACTGAGAGTGTATAAGTAAACTGAGAGAGCTGAGAGAATATTACTAAACTGTAAGAATATTATTAAACTGAGAGAGTATTACTAAACTGAGAGAGTGTTACTAAACTGAGAGAGTGTTACTAGACTGAGAGAGTATTACTAAATTGAGAGAGTGTTACTAAACTGAGAGAGTATTACTAAACTGAGAGGATATAACTAAACTGAGACAGTTTTACTAAACTGAGAGAGCTGAGAGAATATTACTAAACTGAGAGAATATTACTAAACTGAGAGAGTATTACTAAACTGGGGGAGTATTACTAAACCGAGAGAGTATTACTAACCTGAGAGAGTATTACTAAACTGAGAGAATTTTACTAAACTGTGAGAGTATTACTACACTGAGAGAATATTACTAAACTGAGAGAGTATTACTAAACTGAGAGAGTATTACTAAACTGAGAGAATATTACTAAACTGAGAGAGTATTACTAAACTGAGAGAGCTGAGAGAATATTACTAAACTGAGAGAATATTACTAAACTGAGAGAGTATTACTAAACTGGGGGAGTATTACTAAACCGAGAGAGTATTACTAACCTGAGAGAGTATTACTAAACTGAGAGAATATTACTAAACTGTGAGAGTATTACTAAACTGAGAGAGTATTACTAACCCGAGAGAGTATTACTAAACTGAGGGAGTATTACTAAACTGAGAGAGTATTACTAAACTGAGAGAATATTACTAAACTGAGAGAGTATTACTAAACTGAGAGAGCTGAGAGAATATTACTAAACTGAGAGAATATTACTAAACTGAGAGAGTATTATTAAACTGAGGGAGTATTACTAAACAAAGAGAGTATTACTAAACTGAGAGAATATTACTAAACTGTAAGAATATTACTAAACTGAGAGAGTATTACTAAACTGAGAGAGTGTTACTAAACTGAGAGAGTGTTACTAGACTGAGAGAGTATTACTAAATTGAGAGAGTGTTACTAAACTGAGAGAGTATTACTAAACTGAGAGGATATAACTAAACTGAGACAGTTTTACTAAACTGAGAGAGTGTTACTAGACTGAGAGAGTATTACTAAACAGAGAGAATATTACTAAACTGTGAGAGTATTATTAAACTGAGAGAGTATTACTAACCCGAGAGATTATTACTAAACTGTGAGAGTATTACGAAACTGAGAGAGTATTACTAACCCGAGAGAGTATTACTAAACTGAGAGAGTATTACTAAACTGAGAGAGTATTACTAAACTGAGAGAGTACTACTAAACTGAGAGAGTATTACTCAACTGAGAGAGTATTACAAAACTGAGAGAATATTACTAAACTGAGAGTGTATAACTAAACTGAGAGAGCTGAGAGAATATTACTAAACTGTAAGAATATTACTAAACTGAGAGAGTATTACTAAACTGAGAGAGTGTTACTAAACTGAGAGAGTGTTACTAGACTGAGAGAGTATTACTAAATTGAGAGAGTGTTACTAAACTGAGAGAGTATTACTAAACTGAGAGGATATAACTAAACTGAGACAGTTTTACTAAACTGAGAGAGCTGAGAGAATATTACTAAACTGAGAGAATATTACTAAACTGAGAGAGTATTACTAAACTGGGGGAGTATTACTAAACCGAGAGAGTATTACTAACCTGAGAGAGTATTACTAAACTGAGAGAATTTTACTAAACTGTGAGAGTATTACTACACTGAGAGAATATTACTAAACTGAGAGAGTATTACTAAACTGAGAGAGTATTACTAAACTGAGAGAATATTACTAAACTGAGAGAGTATTACTAAACTGAGAGAGCTGAGAGAATATTACTAAACTGAGAGAATATTACTAAACTGAGAGAGTATTACTAAACTGGGGGAGTATTACTAAACCGAGAGAGTATTACTAACCTGAGAGAGTATTACTAAACTGAGAGAATATTACTAAACTGTGAGAGTATTACTAAACTGAGAGAGTATTACTAACCCGAGAGAGTATTACTAAACTGAGGGAGTATTACTAAACTGAGAGAGTGTTACTAGACTGAGATAGTATTAGTCAACTGAGAGAGTATTACTAAACTGAGAGAGTGTTACTAGACTGAGAGAGTATTACTAAACTTAGAGAATATTACTAAACTGAGAGAGTATTATTAAACTGAGGGAGTATTACTAAACTGAGAGAATATTACTAAACAAAGAGAGTATTACTAAACTGAGAGAAATGAGAGAATATTACTAAACTGAGAGATTATTACTAAACTGAGAGAGTATTACTAAACTGAGGGAGTATTACTAAACCGAGAGAGTATTACTAACCTGAGAGAGTATTACTAAACTGAGAGAATATTACTAAACTGTGAGAGTATTACTAAACTGAGAGAGTAATACTAACCCGAGAGAGTATTACTAAACTGAGAGAGTATTACTAAACTGAGAGAGTGTTACTAGACTGAGATAGTATTACTCAACTGAGAGAGTATTACTAAACTGAGAGTGTATAACTAAACTGAGAGAGCTGAGAGAATATTACTAAACTGTAAGAATATTACTAAACTGAGAGAGTATTACTAAACTGAGAGAGTGTTACTAAACTGAGAGAGTGTTACTAGACTGAGAGAGTATTACTAAATTGAGAGAGTGTTACTAAACTGAGAGGATATAACTAAACTGAGACAGTTTTACTAAACTGAGAGAGTGTTACTAGACTGAGAGAGTATTACTAAACAGAGAGAATATTACTAAACTGTGAGAGTATTATTAAACTGAGAGAGTATTACTAACCCGAGAGATTATTACTAAACTGTGAGAGTATTACGAAACTGAGAGAGTATTACTAACCCGAGAGAGTATTACTAAACTGAGAGAGTATTACTAAACTGAGAGAGTATTACTAAACTGAGAGAGTACTACTAAACTGAGAGAGTATTACTCAACTGAGAGAGTATTACAAAACTGATAGAATATTACTCAACGGAGAGAGTGTTACTAGACTGAGAGAGTATTACTAAACTGAGAGAGTGTTACTAAACTGAGAGAGTATTACTAAACTGAGAGAGCTGAGAGAGTATTACCAAACTGAGAGAATATTACTAAACTGAGAGAATATTACTAAACTGAGAGAATATTACTAAACTGAGAGAGTATTACTAAACTGAGAGAATATTACTAAACTGAGAGAGTATTACTAAACTGAGAGAGTATTACTAAACTGAGAGAATATTACTAAACTGAGAGAGTATTACTAAACTGAGAGAGCTGAGAGAATATTACTAAACTGAGCGAATATTACTAAACTGAGAGAGTATTACTAAACTGAGGGAGTATTACTAAACCGAGAGAGTATTACTAAACTGAGAGAATATTACTAAACTGAGAGAGTTTTACTAAACTGAGAGAGCTGAGAGAATATTACTAAACTGAGAGAATATTACTAAACTGAGAGAGTATTACTAAACTGGGGGAGTATTACTAAACCGAGAGAGTATTACTAACCTGAGAGAGTATTACTAAACTGAGAGAATATTACTAAACTGTGAGAGTATTACTAAACTGAGAGAGTATTACTAACCCGAGAGAGTATTACTAAACTGAGAGAGTATTACTAAACTGAGAGAGTGTTACTAGACTGAGATAGTATTACTCAACTGAGAGAGTATTACTAAACTGAGAGAGTGTTACTAAACTGAGAGAGCTGAGAGAGTATTACCAAACTGAGAGAATATTACTAAACTGAGAGAATATTACTAAACTGAGAGAATATTACTAAACTGAGAGAGCTGAGAGAATATTACTAAACTGAGAGAGTATTACTAAACTGAGAGAATATTACTAAACTGAGAGAGTATTACTAAACTGAGAGAGTATTACTAAACTGAGAGAATATTACTAAACTGAGAGAGTATTACTAAACTGAGAGAGCTGAGAGAATATTACTAAACTGAGCGAATATTACTAAACTGAGAGAGTATTACTAAACTGAGAGTGTATTACTAAACTGAGAGAGTATTACTAACCCGAGAGAGTATTACTAAACTGAGAGAGTATTACTAAACTGAGAGAGTGTTACTAGACTGAGATAGTATTACTCAACTGAGAGAGTATTACTAAACTGAGAGAGTGTTACTAGACTGAGAGAGTATTACTAAACTGAGAGTATATTACTAAACTGAGAGAGTATTACTAAACTGAGAGAGTATTACTAAACTGAGAGAGCTGAGAGAATATTACTAAACTGAGAGAGTATTACTAAACTGAGAGAAATGAGAGAATATTACTAAACTGAGAGATTATCACTAAACTGAGAGAGTATTACTAAACTGAGGGAGTATTACTAAACCGAGAGAGTATTACTAACCTGAGAGAGTATTACTAAACTGAGAGAATATTACTAAACTGTGAGAGTATTACTAAACTGAGAGAGTAATACTAACCCGAGAGAGTATTACTAAACTGAGAGAGTATTACTAAACTGAGAGAGTGTTACTAGACTGAGATAGTATTACTCAACTGAGAGAGTATTACTAAACTGAGAGAGTGTTACTACACTGAGAGAGTATTACTAAACTGAGAGAGTACTACTAAACTGAGAGAGTATTACTCAACTGAGAGAGTATTACAAAACTGATAGAATATTACTCAACGGAGAGAGTGTTACTAGACTGAGAGAGTATTACTAAACTGAGAGAGTGTTACTAAACTGAGAGAGTATTACTAAACTGAGAGAGCTGAGAGAGTATTACCAAACTGAGAGAATATTACTAAACTGAGAGAATATTACTAAACTGAGAGAATATTACTAAACTGAGAGAGTATTACTAAACTGAGAGAATATTACTAAACTGAGAGAGTATTACTAAACTGAGAGAGTATTACTAAACTGAGAGAATATTACTAAACTGAGAGAGTATTACTAAACTGAGAGAGCTGAGAGAATATTACTAAACTGAGCGAATATTACTAAACTGAGAGAGTATTACTAAACTGAGGGAGTATTACTAAACCGAGAGAGTATTACTAAACTGAGAGAATATTACTAAACTCAGAGAGTTTTACTAAACTGAGAGAGCTGAGAGAATATTACTAAACTGAGAGAATATTACTAAACTGAGAGAGTATTACTAAACTGGGGGAGTATTACTAAACCGAGAGAGTATTACTAACCTGAGAGAGTATTACTAAACTGAGAGAATATTACTAAACTGTGAGAGTATTACTAAACTGAGAGAGTATTACTAACCCGAGAGAGTATTACTAAACTGAGAGAGTATTACTAAACTGAGAGAGTGTTACTAGACTGAGATAGTATTACTCAACTGAGAGAGTATTACTAAACTGAGAGAGTGTTACTAAACTGAGAGAGCTGAGAGAGTATTACCAAACTGAGAGAATATTACTAAACTGAGAGAATATTACTAAACTGAGAGAGTATTACTAAACTGAGAGAGCTGCGAGAATATTACTAAACTGAGAGAGTATTACTAAACTGAGAGAATATTACTAAACTGAGAGAGTATTACTAAACTGAGAGAGTATTACTAAACTGAGAGAATATTACTAAACTGAGAGAGTATTACTAAACTGAGAGAGCTGAGAGAATATTACTAAACTGAGCGAATATTACTAAACTGAGAGAGTATTACTAAACTGAGGGAGTATTACTAAACCGAGAGAGTATTACTAAACTGAGAGAATATTACTAAACTGTGAGAGTATTACTAAACTGAGAGAGTATTACTAACCCGAGAGAATATTACTAAACTGAGAGAGTATTACTAAACTGAGAGAATATTACTAAACTGAGAGAGTATTACTCAACTGAGAGAGTATTACTAAACTGAGAGAGTGTTACTAGACTGAGAGAGTATTACTAAACTTAGAGTATATTACTAAACTGAGAGAGTATTACTAAACTGAGAGAGCTGAGAGAATATTACTAAACTGAGCGAATATTACTAAACTGAGAGAGTATTACTAAACTGAGGGAGTATTACTAAACCGAGAGAGTATTACTAAACTGAGAGAATATTACTAAACTGAGAGAGTATTACTAAACTGAGAGAGCTGAGAGAATATTACTAAACTGAGAGAATATTACTAAACTGAGAGAGTATTACTAAACTGGGGGAGTATTACTAAACCGAGAGAGTATTACTAACCTGAGAGAATATTACTAAACTGAGAGAATATTACTAAACTGAGAGAGTATTACTAAACTGGGGGAGTATTACTAAACCGAGAGAGTATTACTAACCTGAGAGAGTATTACTAAACTGAGAGAATATTACTAAACTGTGAGAGTATTACTAAACTGAGAGAGTATTACTAACCCGAGAGAGTATTACTAAACTGAGAGAGTATTACTAAACTGAGAGAGTGTTACTAGACTGAGATAGTATTACTCAACTGAGAGAGTATTACTAAACTGAGAGAGTGTTACTAAACTGAGAGAGCTGAGAGAGTATTACGAAACTGAGAGAATATTACTAAACTGAGAGAGTATTACTAAACTGAGAGAGTATTACTAAACTGAGAGAGCTGAGAGAATATTACTAAACTGAGAGAGTATTACTAAACTGAGAGAATATTACTAAACTGAGAGAGTATTACTAAACTGAGAGAGTATTACTAAACTGAGAGAATATTACTAAACTGAGAGAGTATTACTAAACTGAGAGAGCTGAGAGAATATTACTAAACTGAGCGAATATTACTAAACTGAGAGAGTATTACTAAACTGAGGGAGTATTACTAAACCGAGAGAGTATTACTAAACTGAGAGAATATTACTAAACTGTGAGAGTATTACTAAACTGAGAGAGTATTACTAACCCAAGAGAGTATTACTAAACTGAGAGAGTATTACTAAACTGAGAGAGTGTTACTAGACTGAGATAGTATTACTCAACTGAGAGAGTATTACTAAACTGAGAGAGTGTTACTAGACTGAGAGAGTATTACTAAACTTAGAGTATATTACTAAACTGAGAGAGTATTACTAAACTGAGAGAGCTGAGAGAATATTACTAAACTGAGCGAATATTACTAAACTGAGAGAGTATTACTAAACTGAGGGAGTATTACTAAACCGAGAGAGTATTACTAAACTGAGAGAATATTACTAAACTGAGAGAGTTTTACTAAACTGAGAGAGCTGAGAGAATATTACTAAACTGAGAGAATATTACTAAACTGAGAGAGTATTACTAAACTGGGGGAGTATTACTAAACCGAGAGAGTATTACTAACCTGAGAGAGTATTACTAAACTGAGAGAATATTACTAAACTGTGAGAGTATTACTAAACTGAGAGAGTATTACTAACCCGAGAGAGTATTACTAAACTGAGAGAGTATTACTAAACTGAGAGAGTGTTACTAGACTGAGATAGTATTACTCAACTGAGAGAGTATTACTAAACTGAGAGAGTGTTACTAAACTGAGAGAGCTGAGAGAGTATTACCAAACTGAGAGAATATTACTAAACTGAGAGAATATTACTAAACTGAGAGAATATTACTAAACTGAGAGAGCTGAGAGAATATTACTAAACTGAGAGAGTATTACTAAACTGAGAGAATATTACTAAACTGAGAGAGTATTACTAAACTGAGAGAGTATTACTAAACTGAGAGAATATTACTAAACTGAGAGAGTATTACTAAACTGAGAGAGCTGAGAGAATATTACTAAACTGAGCGAATATTACTAAACTGAGAGAGTATTACTAAACTGAGGGAGTATTACTAAACCGAGAGAGTATTACTAAACTGAGAGAATATTACTAAACTGTGAGAGTATTACTAAACTGAGAGAGTATTACTAACCCGAGAGAGTATTACTAAACTGAGAGAGTATTACTAAACTGAGAGAGTGTTACTAGACTGAGATAGTATTACTCAACTGAGAGAGTATTACTAAACTGAGAGAGTGTTACTAGACTGAGAGAGTATTACTAAACTTAGAGTATATTACTAAACTGAGAGAGTATTATTAAACTGAGGGAGTATTACTAAACAAAGAGAGTATTACTAAACTGAGAGAATATTACTAAACTGAGAGAGTATTACTAAACTGAGAGAAATGAGAGAATATTACTAAACTGGGAGATTATTACTAAACTGAGAGAGTATTACTAAACTGAGGGAGTATTACTAAACCGAGAGAGTATTACTAACCTGAGAGAGTATTACTAAACTGAGAGAATATTACTAAACTGTGAGAGTATTACTAAACTGAGAGAGTAATACTAACCCGAGAGAGTATTACTAAACTGAGAGAGTATTACTAAACTGAGAGAGTGTTACTAGACTGAGATAGTATTACTCAACTGAGAGAGTATTACTAAACTGAGAGAGTGTTACTACACTGAGAGAGTATTACTAAACTGAGAGAATATTACTAAACTGAGAGTGTATAACTAAACTGAGAGAGCTGAGAGAATATTACTAAACTGTAAGAATATTACTAAACTGAGAGAGTATTACTAAACTGAGAGAGTGTTACTAAACTGAGAGAGTGTTACTAGACTGAGAGAGTATTACTAAATTGAGAGAGTGTTACTAAACTGAGAGAGTATTACTAAACTGAGAGGATATAACTAAACTGAGACAGTTTTACTAAACTGAGAGAGTGTTACTAGACTGAGAGAGTATTACTAAACAGAGAGAATATTACTAAACTGTGAGAGTAAACTGAGAGAGTATTACTAACCCGAGAGATTATTACTAAACTGTGAGAGTATTACGAAACTGAGAGAGTATTACTAACCCGAGAGAGTATTACTAAACTGAGAGAGTATTACTAAACTGAGAGAGTATTACTAAACTGAGAGAGTACTACTAAACTGAGAGAGTATTACTCAACTGAGAGAGTATTACAAAACTGATAGAATATTACTCAACGGAGAGAGTGTTACTAGACTGAGAGAGTATTACTAAACTGAGAGAGTGTTACTAAACTGAGAGAGTATTACTAAACTGAGAGAGCTGAGAGAGTATTACCAAACTGAGAGAATATTACTAAACTGAGAGAATATTACTAAACTGAGAGAATATTACTAAACTGAGAGAGTATTACTAAACTGAGAGAATATTACTAAACTGAGAGAATATTACTAAACTGAGAGAATATGACTAAACTGAGAGAGTATTACTAAACTGAGAGAGCTGAGAGAGTATTACTAAACTGAGAGAGTATTACTAAACTGAGAGAGTGTTACTAGACTGAGAGAGTATTACTAAACTGAGAGAGTATTACTAAACTGAGAGAATATTACTAAACTGAGAGAGTTTTACTAAACTGAGAGAGCTGAGAGAATATTACTAAACTGAGAGAGTATTACTAAACTGGGGGAGTATTACTAAACCGAGAGAGTATTACTAACCTGAGAGAGTATTACTAAACTGAGAGAATTTTACTAAACTGTGAGAGTATTACTACACTGAGAGAATATTACTAAACTGAGAGAGTATTACTAAACTGAGAGAGTATTACTAAACTGAGAGAATATTACTAAACTGAGAGAGTATTACTAAACTGAGAGAGCTGAGAGAATATTACTAAACTGAGAGAATATTACTAAACTGAGAGAGTATTACTAAACTGGGGGAGTATTACTAAACCGAGAGAGTATTACTAACCTGAGAGAGTATTACTAAACTGAGAGAATATTACTAAACTGTGAGAGTATTACTAAACTGAGAGAGTATTACTAACCCGAGAGAGTATTACTAAACTGAGAGAGTATTACTAAACTGAGAGAGTGTTACTAGACTGAGATAGTATTAGTCAACTGAGAGAGTATTACTAAACTGAGAGAGTGTTACTAGACTGGGAGAGTATTACTAAACTTAGAGAATATTACTAAACTGAGAGAGTATTATTAAACTGAGGGAGTATTACTAAACAAAGAGAGTATTACTAAACTGAGAGAATATTACTAAACAAAGAGAGTATTACTAAACTGAGAGAAATGAGAGAATATTACTAAACTGAGAGAGTATTACTAAACTGAGAGAATATTACTAAACTGAGAGAGTATTACTAAACTGAGAGAGTATTACTAAACTGAGAGAGTATTACTAAACTGAGAGAATATGACTAAACTGAGAGAGTATTACTAAACTGAGAGAGCTGAGAGAATATTACTAAACTGAGCGAATATTACTAAACTGAGAGAGTATTACTAAACTGAGGGAGTATTACTAAACCGAGAGAGTATTACTAAACTGAGAGAATATTACTAAACTGAGAGAGTTTTACTAAACTGAGAGAGCTGAGAGAATATTACTAAACTGAGAGAGTATTACTAAACTGGGGGAGTATTACTAAACCGAGAGAGTATTACTAACCTGAGAGAGTATTACTAAACTGAGAGAATTTTACTAAACTGTGAGAGTATTACTACACTGAGAGAATATTACTAAACTGAGAGAGTATTACTAAACTGAGAGAGTATTACTAAACTGAGAGAATATTACTAAACTGAGAGAGTATTACTAAACTGAGAGAGCTGAGAGAATATTACTAAACTGAGAGAATATTACTAAACTGAGAGAGTATTACTAAACTGGGGGAGTATTACTAAACCGAGAGAGTATTACTAACCTGAGAGAGTATTACTAAACTGAGAGAATATTACTAAACTGTGAGAGTATTACTAAACTGAGAGAGTATTACTAACCCGAGAGAGTATTACTAAACTGAGGGAGTATTACTAAACTGATAGAGTATTACTAGACTGAGATAGTATTAGTCAACTGAGAGAGTATTACTAAACTGAGAGAGTGTTACTAGACTGGGAGAGTATTACTAAACTTAGAGAATATTACTAAACTGAGAGAGTATTATTAAACTGAGGGAGTATTACTAAACAAAGAGAGTATTACTAAACTGAGAGAATATTACTAAACAAAGAGAGTATTACTAAACTGAGAGAAATGAGAGAATATTACTAAACTGAGAGATTATTACTAAACTGAGAGAGTATTACTAAACTGAGGGAGTATTACTGAACCGAGAGAGTATTACTAACCTGAGAGAGTATTACTAAGCTGAGAGAATATTACTAAACTGTGAGAGTATTACTAAACTGAGAGAGTAATACTAACCCGAGAGAGTATTACTAAACTGAGAGAGTATTACTAAACTGAGAGAGTGTTACTAGACTGAGATAGTATTACTCAACTGAGAGAGTATTACTAAACTGAGAGAGTGTTACTACACTGAGAGAGTATTACTAAACTGAGAGAATATTACTAAACTGAGAGTGTATAACTAAACTGAGAGAGCTGAGAGAATATTACTAAACTGTAAGAATATTACTAAACTGAGAGAGTATTACTAAACTGAGAGAGTGTTACTAAACTGAGAGAGTGTTACTAGACTGAGAGAGTATTACTAAATTGAGAGAGTGTTACTAAACTGAGAGAGTATTACTAAACTGAGAGGATATAACTAAACTGAGACAGTTTTACTAAACTGAGAGAGTGTTACTAGACTGAGAGAGTATTACTAAACAGAGAGAATATTACTAAACTGTGAGAGTATTATTAAACTGAGAGAGTATTACTAACCCGAGAGATTATTACTAAACTGTGAGAGTATTACGAAACTGAGAGAGTATTACTAACCCGAGAGAGTATTACTAAATTGAGAGAGTATTACTAAACTGAGAGAGTATTACTAAACTGAGAGAGTACTACTAAACTGAGAGAGTATTACTCAACTGAGAGAGTATTACAAAACTGAGAGAATATTACTAAACTGAGAGTGTATAAGTAAACTGAGAGAGCTGAGAGAATATTACTAAACTGTAAGAATATTATTAAACTGAGAGAGTATTACTAAACTGAGAGAGTGTTACTAAACTGAGAGAGTGTTACTAGACTGAGAGAGTATTACTAAATTGAGAGAGTGTTACTAAACTGAGAATGTATTACTAAACTGAGAGGATATAACTAAACTGAGACAGTTTTACTAAACTGAGAGAGCTGAGAGAATATTACTAAACTGAGAGAATATTACTAAACTGAGAGAGTATTACTAAACTGGGGGAGTATTACTAAACCGAGAGAGTATTACTAACCTGAGAGAGTATTACTAAACTGAGAGAATATTACTAAACTGAGAGAGTATTACTACACTGAGAGAATATTACTAAACTGAGAGAGTATTACTAAACTGAGAGAGTATTACTAAACTGAGAGAATATTACTAAACTGAGAGAGTATTACTAAACTGAGAGAGCTGAGAGAATATTACTAAACTGAGAGAATATTACTAAACTGAGAGAGTATTACTAAACTGGGGGAGTATTACTAAACCGAGAGAGTATTACTAACCTGAGAGAGTATTACTAAACTGAGAGAATATTACTAAACTGTGAGAGTATTACTAAACTGAGAGAGTATTACTAACCCGAGAGAGTATTACTAAACTGAGGGAGTATTACTAAACTGAGAGAGTGTTACTAGACTGAGATAGTATTAGTCAACTGAGAGAGTATTACTAAACTGAGAGAGTGTTACTAGACTGAGAGAGTATTACTAAACTTAGAGAATATTACTAAACTGAGAGAGTATTATTAAACTGAGGGAGTATTACTAAACAAAGAGAGTATTACTAAACTGAGAGAATATTACTAAACTGTAAGAATATTACTAAACTGAGAGAGTATTACTAAACTGAGAGAGTGTTACTAAACTGAGAGAGTGTTACTAGACTGAGAGAGTATTACTAAATTGAGAGAGTGTTACTAAACTGAGAGAGTATTACTAAACTGAGAGGATATAACTAAACTGAGACAGTTTTACTAAACTGAGAGAGTGTTACTAGACTGAGAGAGTATTACTAAACAGAGAGAATATTACTAAACTGTGAGAGTATTATTAAACTGAGAGAGTATTACTAACCCGAGAGATTATTACTAAACTGTGAGAGTATTACGAAACTGAGAGAGTATTACTAACCCGAGAGAGTATTACTAAACTGAGAGAGTATTACTAAACTGAGAGAGTATTACTAAACTGAGAGAGTATTACTAAACTGAGAGAGTATTACTAAACTGAGAGAGTATTACTAAACTGAGAGAATATTACTAAACTGAGAGTGTATAACTAAACTGAGAGAGCTGAGAGAATATTACTAAACTGTAAGAATATTACTAAACTGAGAGAGTATTACTAAACTGAGAGAGTGTTACTAAACTGAGAGAGTGTTACTAGACTGAGAGAGTATTACTAAATTGAGAGAGTGTTACTAAACTGAGAGAGTATTACTAAACTGAGAGGATATAACTAAACTGAGACAGTTTTACTAAACTGAGAGAGCTGAGAGAATATTACTAAACTGAGAGAATATTACTAAACTGAGAGAGTATTACTAAACTGGGGGAGTATTACTAAACCGAGAGAGTATTACTAACCTGAGAGAGTATTACTAAACTGAGAGAATTTTACTAAACTGTGAGAGTATTACTACACTGAGAGAATATTACTAAACTGAGAGAGTATTACTAAACTGAGAGAGTATTACTAAACTGAGAGAATATTACTAAACTGAGAGAGTATTACTAAACTGAGAGAGCTGAGAGAATATTACTAAACTGAGAGAATATTACTAAACTGAGAGAGTATTACTAAACTGGGGGAGTATTACTAAACCGAGAGAGTATTACTAACCTGAGAGAGTATTACTAAACTGAGAGAATATTACTAAACTGTGAGAGTATTACTAAACTGAGAGAGTATTACTAACCCGAGAGAGTATTACTAAACTGAGGGAGTATTACTAAACTGAGAGAGTATTACTAAACTGAGATAGTATTAGTAAACTGAGAGAGTATTACTAAACTGAGAGAGTGTTACTAGACTGAGAGAGTATTACTAAACTTAGAGAATATTACTAAACTGAGAGAGTATTATTAAACTGAGGGAGTATTACTAAACTGAGAGAATATTACTAAACAAAGAGAGTATTACTAAACTGAGAGAAATGAGAGAATATTACTAAACTGAGAGATTATTACTAAACTGAGAGAGTATTACTAAACTGAGGGAGTATTACTAAACCGAGAGAGTATTACTAACCTGAGAGAGTATTACTAAACTGAGAGAATATTACTAAACTGTGAGAGTATTACTAAACTGAGAGAGTAATACTAACCCGAGAGAGTATTACTAAACTGAGAGAGTATTACTAAACTGAGAGAGTGTTACTAGACTGAGATAGTATTACTCAACTGAGAGAGTATTACTAAACTGAGAGTGTATAACTAAACTGAGAGAGCTGAGAGAATATTACTAAACTGTAAGAATATTACTAAACTGAGAGAGTATTACTAAACTGAGAGAGTGTTACTAAACTGAGAGAGTGTTACTAGACTGAGAGAGTATTACTAAATTGAGAGAGTGTTACTAAACTGAGAGGATATAACTAAACTGAGACAGTTTTACTAAACTGAGAGAGTGTTACTAGACTGAGAGAGTATTACTAAACAGAGAGAATATTACTAAACTGTGAGAGTATTATTAAACTGAGAGAGTATTACTAACCCGAGAGATTATTACTAAACTGTGAGAGTATTACGAAACTGAGAGAGTATTACTAACCCGAGAGAGTATTACTAAACTGAGAGAGTATTACTAAACTGAGAGAGTATTACTAAACTGAGAGAGTACTACTAAACTGAGAGAGTATTACTCAACTGAGAGAGTATTACAAAACTGATAGAATATTACTCAACGGAGAGAGTGTTACTAGACTGAGAGAGTATTACTAAACTGAGAGAGTGTTACTAAACTGAGAGAGTATTACTAAACTGAGAGAGCTGAGAGAGTATTACCAAACTGAGAGAATATTACTAAACTGAGAGAATATTACTAAACTGAGAGAATATTACTAAACTGAGAGAGTATTACTAAACTGAGAGAATATTACTAAACTGAGAGAGTATTACTAAACTGAGAGAGTATTACTAAACTGAGAGAATATTACTAAACTGAGAGAGTATTACTAAACTGAGAGAGCTGAGAGAATATTACTAAACTGAGCGAATATTACTAAACTGAGAGAGTATTACTAAACTGAGGGAGTATTACTAAACCGAGAGAGTATTACTAAACTGAGAGAATATTACTAAACTGAGAGAGTTTTACTAAACTGAGAGAGCTGAGAGAATATTACTAAACTGAGAGAATATTACTAAACTGAGAGAGTATTACTAAACTGGGGGAGTATTACTAAACCGAGAGAGTATTACTAACCTGAGAGAGTATTACTAAACTGAGAGAATATTACTAAACTGTGAGAGTATTACTAAACTGAGAGAGTATTACTAACCCGAGAGAGTATTACTAAACTGAGAGAGTATTACTAAACTGAGAGAGTGTTACTAGACTGAGATAGTATTACTCAACTGAGAGAGTATTACTAAACTGAGAGAGTGTTACTAAACTGAGAGAGCTGAGAGAGTATTACCAAACTGAGAGAATATTACTAAACTGAGAGAATATTACTAAACTGAGAGAATATTACTAAACTGAGAGAGCTGAGAGAATATTACTAAACTGAGAGAGTATTACTAAACTGAGAGAATATTACTAAACTGAGAGAGTATTACTAAACTGAGAGAGTATTACTAAACTGAGAGAATATTACTAAACTGAGAGAGTATTACTAAACTGAGAGAGCTGAGAGAATATTACTAAACTGAGCGAATATTACTAAACTGAGAGAGTATTACTAAACTGAGAGTGTATTACTAAACTGAGAGAGTATTACTAACCCGAGAGAGTATTACTAAACTGAGAGAGTATTACTAAACTGAGAGAGTGTTACTAGACTGAGATAGTATTACTCAACTGAGAGAGTATTACTAAACTGAGAGAGTGTTACTAGACTGAGAGAGTATTACTAAACTTAGAGTATATTACTAAACTGAGAGAGTATTATTAAACTGAGGGAGTATTACTAAACAAAGAGAGTATTACTAAACTGAGAGAATATTACTAAACTGAGAGAGTATTACTAAACTGAGAGAAATGAGAGAATATTACTAAACTGAGAGATTATCACTAAACTGAGAGAGTATTACTAAACTGAGGGAGTATTACTAAACCGAGAGAGTATTACTAACCTGAGAGAGTATTACTAAACTGAGAGAATATTACTAAACTGTGAGAGTATTACTAAACTGAGAGAGTAATACTAACCCGAGAGAGTATTACTAAACTGAGAGAGTATTACTAAACTGAGAGAGTGTTACTAGACTGAGAGAGTATTACTCAACTGAGAGAGTATTACTAAACTGAGAGAGTGTTACTACACTGAGAGAGTATTACTAAACTGAGAGAGTACTACTAAACTGAGAGAGTATTACTAAACTGAGAGAGTATTACAAAACTGATAGAATATTACTCAACGGAGAGAGTGTTACTAGACTGAGAGAGTATTACTAAACTGAGAGAGTGTTACTAAACTGAGAGAGTATTACTAAACTGAGAGAGCTGAGAGAGTATTACCAAACTGAGAGAATATTACTAAACTGAGAGAATATTACTAAACTGAGAGAATATTACTAAACTGAGAGAGTATTACTAAACTGAGAGAATATTACTAAACTGAGAGAGTATTACTAAACTGAGAGAGTATTACTAAACTGAGAGAATATTACTAAACTGAGAGAGTATTACTAAACTGAGAGAGCTGAGAGAATATTACTAAACTGAGCGAATATTACTAAACTGAGAGAGTATTACTAAACTGAGGGAGTATTACTAAACCGAGAGAGTATTACTAAACTGAGAGAATATTACTAAACTCAGAGAGTTTTACTAAACTGAGAGAGCTGAGAGAATATTACTAAACTGAGAGAATATTACTAAACTGAGAGAGTATTACTAAACTGGGGGAGTATTACTAAACCGAGAGAGTATTACTAACCTGAGAGAGTATTACTAAACTGAGAGAATATTACTAAACTGTGAGAGTATTACTAAACTGAGAGAGTATTACTAACCCGAGAGAGTATTACTAAACTGAGAGAGTATTACTAAACTGAGAGAGTGTTACTAGACTGAGATAGTATTACTCAACTGAGAGAGTATTACTAAACTGAGAGAGTGTTACTAAACTGAGAGAGCTGAGAGAGTATTACCAAACTGAGAGAATATTACTAAACTGAGAGAATATTACTAAACTGAGAGAATATTACTAAACTGAGAGAGCTGAGAGAATATTACTAAACTGAGAGAGTATTACTAAACTGAGAGAATATTACTAAACTGAGAGAGTATTACTAAACTGAGAGAGTATTACTAAACTGAGAGAATATTACTAAACTGAGAGAGTATTACTAAACTGAGAGAGCTGAGAGAATATTACTAAACTGAGCGAATATTACTAAACTGAGAGAGTATTACTAAACTGAGGGAGTATTACTAAACCGAGAGAGTATTACTAAACTGAGAGAATATTACTAAACTCAGAGAGTTTTACTAAACTGAGAGAGCTGAGAGAATATTACTAAACTGAGAGAATATTACTAAACTGAGAGAGTATTACTAAACTGGGGGAGTATTACTAAACCGAGAGAGTATTACTAACCTGAGAGAGTATTACTAAACTGAGAGAATATTACTAAACTGTGAGAGTATTACTAAACTGAGAGAGTATTACTAACCCGAGAGAGTATTACTAAACTGAGAGAGTATTACTAAACTGAGAGAGTGTTACTAGACTGAGATAGTATTACTCAACTGAGAGAGTATTACTAAACTGAGAGAGTGTTACTAAACTGAGAGAGCTGAGAGAGTATTACCAAACTGAGAGAATATTACTAAACTGAGAGAATATTACTAAACTGAGAGAATATTACTAAACTGAGAGAGCTGAGAGAATATTACTAAACTGAGAGAGTATTACTAAACTGAGAGAATATTACTAAACTGAGAGAGTATTACTAAACTGAGAGAGTATTACTAAACTGAGAGAATATTACTAAACTGAGAGAGTATTACTAAACTGAGAGAGCTGAGAGAATATTACTAAACTGAGCAAATATTACTAAACTGAGAGAGTATTACTAAACTGAGAGTGTATTACTAAACTGAGAGAGTATTACTAACCCGAGAGAGTATTACTAAACTGAGAGAGTATTACTAAACTGAGAGAGTGTTACTAGACTCAGATAGTATTACTCAACTGAGAGAGTATTACTAAACTGAGAGAGTGTTACTAGACTGAGAGAGTATTACTAAACTTAGAGTATATTACTAAACTGAGAGAGTATTATTAAACTGAGGGAGTATTACTAAACAAAGAGAGTATTACTAAACTGAGAGAATATTACTAAACTGAGAGAGTATTACTAAACTGAGAGAAATGAGAGAATATTACTAAACTGAGAGATTATCACTAAACTGAGAGAGTATTACTAAACTGAGGGAGTATTACTAAACCGAGAGAGTATTACTAACCTGAGAGAGTATTACTAAACTGAGAGAATATTACTAAACTGTGAGAGTATTACTAAACTGAGAGAGTAATACTAACCCGAGAGAGTATTACTAAACTGAGAGAGTATTACTAAACTGAGAGAGTGTTACTAGACTGAGATAGTATTACTCAACTGAGAGAGTATTACTAAACTGAGAGAGTGTTACTACACTGAGAGAGTATTACTAAACTGAGAGAATATTACTAAACTGAGAGTGTATAACTAAACTGAGAGAGCTGAGAGAATATTACTAAACTGTAAGAATATTACTAAACTGAGAGAGTATTACTAAACTGAGAGAGTGTTACTAAACTGAGAGAGTGTTACTAGACTGAGAGAGTATTACTAAATTGAGAGAGTGTTACTAAACTGAGAGAGTATTACTAAACTGAGAGGATATAACTAAACTGAGACAGTTTTACTAAACTGAGAGAGTGTTACTAGACTGAGAGAGTATTACTAAACAGAGAGAATATTACTAAACTGTGAGAGTATTATTAAACTGAGAGAGTATTACTAACCCGAGAGATTATTACTAAACTGTGAGAGTATTACGAAACTGAGAGAGTATTACTAACCCGAGAGAGTATTACTAAACTGAGAGAGTATTACTAAACTGAGAGAGTATTACTAAACTGAGAGAGTACTACTAAACTGAGAGAGTATTACTCAACTGAGAGAGTATTACAAAACTGATAGAATATTACTCAACGGAGAGAGTGTTACTAGACTGAGAGAGTATTACTAAACTGAGAGAGTGTTACTAAATTGAGAGAGTATTACTAAACTGAGAGAGCTGAGAGAGTATTACCAAACTGAGAGAATATTACTAAACTGAGAGAATATTACTAAACTGAGAGAATATTACTAAACTGAGAGAGTATTACTAAACTGAGAGAATATTACTAAACTGAGAGAGTATTACTAAACTGAGAGAGTATTACTAAACTGAGAGAATATTACTAAACTGAGAGAGTATTACTAAACTGAGAGAGCTGAGAGAATATTACTAAACTGAGCGAATATTACTAAACTGAGAGAGTATTACTAAACTGAGGGAGTATTACTAAACCGAGAGAGTATTACTAAACTGAGAGAATATTACTAAACTGAGAGAGTTTTACTAAACTGAGAGAGCTGAGAGAATATTACTAAACTGAGAGAATATTACTAAACTGAGAGAGTATTACTAAACTGGGGGAGTATTACTAAACCGAGAGAGTATTACTAACCTGAGAGAGTATTACTAAACTGAGAGAATATTACTAACCCGAGAGAGTATTACTAAACTGAGAGAGTATTACTAAACTGAGAGAGTGTTACTAGACTGAGATAGTATTACTCAACTGAGAGAGTGTTACTAGACTGAGATAGTATTACTCAACTGAGAGAGTATTACTAAACTGAGAGAGTGTTACTAGACTGAGAGAGTATTACTAAACTTAGAGAATATTACTAAACTGAGAGAGTATTATTAAACTGAGGGAGTATTACTAAACCGAGAGAGTATTACTAAACTGAGAGAATATTACTAAACTGAGAGAGTATTACTAAACTGAGAGAAATTAGAGAATATTACTAAACTGAGAGAATATTACTAAACTGAGAGAGGATTACTAGACTGAGAGAGTATTACTAAATTGAGAGAGTGTTACTAAACTGAGAGAGTATTACTAAACTGAGAGAGCTGAGAGAGTATTACTAAACTGAGAGAGTATTACTAAACTGAGAGAATATTACTAAACTGAGAGAGTATTACTAAACTGAGAGAGTATTACTAAACTGAGAGAGTATTACTAAACTGAGAGAATCTTACTAAACTGAGAGAATATTACTAAACTGAGAGAATATTACTAAACTGAGAGAGTATTACTAAACTGAGAGAATATTACTAAACTGAGAGAGTATTACTAAACTGAGAGAGTGTTACTAAACTGAGAGAAAATTACTCAACGGAGAGATTATTACTCAACTGAGAGAGTATTACTAAACTGAGAGAGTATTACTAAACTGAGAGAGTGTTGCTAGACTGAGATAGTATTACCCTACTGAGAGGATATAACTAAACTGAGACAGTTTTACTAAACTGAGAGAGTGTTACTAAACTGAGAGAATATTACTAAACTGTGAGAGCATTATTAAACTGAGAGAGTATTACTAACCCGAGAGAGTATTACTAAACTGTGAGAGTATTACTAAACTGAGAGAGTATTACTAACCCGAGAGAGTATTACTAAACTGAGAGAGTATTACTAAACTGAGAGAGTATTACTAAACTGAGAGAGTACTACTAAACTGAGAGAGTATTACTCAACTGAGAGAGTATTACAAAACTGATAGAATATTACTCAACGGAGAGAGTGTTACTAGACTGAGAGAGTATTACTAAACTGAGAGAGTGTTACTAAACTGAGAGAGTATTACTAAACTGAGAGAGCTGAGAGAGTATTACCAAACTGAGAGAATATTACTAAACTGAGAGAATATTACTAAACTGAGAGAATATTACTAAACTGAGAGAGTATTACTAAACTGAGAGAATATTACTAAACTGAGAGAATATTACTAAACTGAGAGAGTATTACTAAACTGAGAGAATATTACTAAACTGAGAGAGTATTACTAAACTGAGAGAGCTGAGAGAGTATTACCAAACTGAGAGAATATTACTAAACTGAGAGAATATTACTAAACTGAGAGAATATTACTAAACTGAGAGAGTATTACTAAACTGAGAGAATACTACTAAACTGAGAGAGTATTACTACTAAACTGAGAGAATATTACTAAACTGAGCGAATATTACTAAACTGAGAGAGTATTACTAAACTGAGAGAGCTGAGAGAATATTACTAAACTGAGAGAATATTACTAAACTGAGAGAGTATTACTAAACTGGGGGAGTATTACTAAACCGAGAGAGTATTACTAACCTGAGAGAGTATTACTAAACTGAGAGAATATTACTAAACTGTGAGAGTATTACTAAACTGAGAGAGTATTACTAACCCGAGAGAGTATTACTAAACTGAGAGAGTATTACTAAACTGAGAGAGCGTTACTAGACTGAGATAGTATTACTCAACTGAGAGAGTATTACTAAACTGAGAGAGTATTACTAGACTGAGAGAGTATTACTAAACTTAGAGAATATTACTAAACTGAGAGAGTATTACTAAACTGAGAGAGTGTTACTAAACTGAGAGAGTGTTACTAGACTGAGAGAGTATTACTAAATTGAGAGAGTGTTACTAAACTGAGAGAGTATTACTAAACTGAGAGAGCTGAGAGAGTATTACAAGACTGAGAGAGTATTACTAAACTGAGAGAGTTTTACTAAACTGAGAAAGTACTACTAACCCGAGAGAGTATTACTAAACTGAGAGAGTATTACTAAACTGAGAGAATATTACTAAACTGAGAGAGCTGAGAGAATATTACTAAACTGAGAGAGTATTACTAAACTGAGAGAGTATTACTAAACTGAGAGAGTATTACTAAACTGAGAGAGTGTTACTAAACTGAGAGAAAATTACTCAACGAAGAGATTATTACTCAACTGAGAGAGTATTACTAAACTGAGAGAGTATTACTAAACTGAGAGAGTGTTGCTAGACTGAGATAGCATTACTAAACTGAGAGGATATAACTAAACTGAGACAGTTTTACTAAACTGAGAGAGTGTTACTAGACTGAGAGAGTATTACTAAACAGAGAGAATATTACTAAACTGTGAGAGTATTATTAAACTGAGAGAGTATTACTAACCCGAGAGAGTATTACTAAACTGAGAGAGTATTACTAACCCGAGAGAGTATTACTAAACTGAGAGAGTATTACTAAACTGAGAGAGTATTACTAAACTGAGAGAGTACTACTAAACTGAGAGAGTATTACTCAACTGAGAGAGTATTACAAAACTGATAGAATATTACTCAACGGAGAGAGTGTTACTAGACTGAGAGAGTATTACTAAACTGAGAGAGTGTTACTAAACTGAGAGAGTATTACTAAACTAAGAGAGCTGAGAGAGTATTACCAAACTGAGAGAATATTACTAAACTGAGAGAATATTACTAAACTGAGAGAGTATTACTAAACTGAGAGAATATTACTAAACTGAGAGAGTATTACTAAACTGAGAGAGTATTACTAAACTGAGAGAATATTACTAAACTGAGAGAGTATTACTAAACTGATTGAGCTGAGAGAATATTACTAAACTGAGCGAATATTACTAAACTGAGAGAGTATTACTAAACTGAGGGAGTATTACTAAACCGAGAGAGTATTACT
Source organism: Salvelinus alpinus (assembly GCF_045679555.1). Taxonomy (NCBI): domain Eukaryota; kingdom Metazoa; phylum Chordata; class Actinopteri; order Salmoniformes; family Salmonidae; genus Salvelinus; species Salvelinus alpinus. The sequence goes on from NW_027256014.1 coordinate 138,018, forward strand.
AAACTGAGAGAATATTACTAAACTGAGAGAGCTGAGAGAATATTACTAAACTTAGAGAATATTACTAAACTGAGAGAGTATTACTAAACTGGGGGAGTATTACTAAACTGAGAGAATATTACTAAACTGAGAGAGTTTTACTAAACTGAGAGAGCTGAGAGAATATTACTAAACTGAGCGAATATTACTAAACTGAGAGAGTATTACTAAACTGAGGGAGTATTACTAAACCGAGAGAGTATTACTAAACTGAGAGAATATTACTAAACTGAGAGAGTTTTACTAAACTGAGAGAGCTGAGAGAATATTACTAAACTGAGAGAATATTACTAAACTGAGAGAGTATTACTAAACTGGGGGAGTATTACTAAACCGAGAGAGTATTACTAACCTGAGAGAGTATTACTAAACTGAGAGAATATTACTAAACTGTGAGAGTATTACTAAACTGAGAGAGTATTACTAACCCGAGAGAGTATTACTAAACTGAGAGAGTATTACTAAACTGAGAGAATATTACTAAACTGAGAGAGTATTACTAAACTGAGAGAGTATTACTAAACTGAGAGAATATTACTAAACTGAGAGAGTATTACTAAACTGAGAGAGCTGAGAGAATATTACTAAACTGAGCGAATATTACTAAACTGAGAGAGTATTACTAAACTGAGGGAGTATTACTAAACCGAGAGAGTATTACTAAACTGAGAGAATATTACTAAACTGAGAGAGTTTTACTAAACTGAGAGAGCTGAGAGAATATTACTAAACTGAGAGAATATTACTAAACTGAGAGAGTATTACTAAACTGGGGGAGTATTACTAAACCGAGAGAGTATTACTAACCTGAGAGAGTATTACTAAACTGAGAGAGTATTACTAAACTGAGAGAGTGTTACTAGACTGAGATAGTATTACTCAACTGAGAGAGTATTACTAAACTGAGAGAGTGTTACTAGACTGAGAGAGTATTACTAAACTTAGAGAATATTACTAAACCGAGAGAATATTATTAAACTGAGGGAGTTTTACTAAACCGAGAGAGTATTACTAAACTGAGAGAATATTACTAAACTGAGAGAGTATTACTAAACTGAGAGAAATGAGTGAATATTACTAAACTGAGAGAATATTACTAAACTGAGAGAGGATTACTAAACTGAGAGAGTATTACTAACCTGAGAGAGTATTACTAAACTGAGAGAATATTACTAAACTGTGAGAGTATTACTAAACTGAGAGAGTATTACTAACCCGAGAGAGTATTACTAAACTGAGAGAGTATTAATAAACTGAGAGAGTGTTACTAGACTGAGATAGTATTACTCAACTGAGAGAGTATTACTAAACTGAGAGAGTGTTACTACACTGAGAGAGTATTACTAAACTGAGAGAATATTACTAAACTGAGAGAGTATAACTAAACTGAGAGAGCTGAGAGAATATTACTAAACTGAGAGAATATTACTAAACTGAGAGAGTATTACTAAACTGAGAGAGTGTTACTAAACTGAGAGAGTGTTACTAGACTGAGAGAGTATTACTAAATTGAGAGAGTGTTACTAAACTGAGAGAGTATTACTAAACTGAGAGAGCTGAGAGAGTATTACAAGACTGAGAGAGTATTACTAAACAGAGAGAATATTACTAAACTGTGAGAGTATTATTAAACTGAGAGAGTATTACTAACCCGAGAGAGTATTACTAAACTGTGAGAGTATTACTAAACTGAGAGAGTATTACTAACCCGAGAGAGTATTACTAAACTGAGAGAGTATTACTAAACTGAGAGAGTATTACTCAACTGAGAGAGTATTACAAAACTGATAGAATATTACTCAACGGAGAGAGTGTTACTAGACTGAGAGAGTATTACTAAACTGAGAGAGTGTTACTAAACTGAGAGAGTATTACTAAACTGAGAGAGCTGAGAGAGTATTACCAAACTGAGAGAATATTACTAAACTGAGAGAATATTACTAAACTGAGAGAATATTACTAAACTGAGAGAGTATTACTACACTGAGAGAATATTACTAAACTGAGAGAGTATTACTAAACTGAGAGAGTATTACTAAACTGAGAGAATATTACTAAACTGAGAGAGTATTACTAAACTGAGAGAGCTGAGAGAATATTACTAAACTGAGAGAATATTACTAAACTGAGAGAGTATTACTAAACTGGGGGAGTATTACTAAACCGAGAGAGTATTACTAACCTGAGAGAGTATTACTAAACTGAGAGAGTATTACTAAACTGAGAGAGTATTACTAAACTGAGAGAGTGTTACTAGACTGAGATAGTATTACTCAACTGAGAGAGTATTACTAAACTGAGAGAGTGTTACTAGACTGAGAGAGTATTACTAAACTTAGAGAATATTACTAAACTGAGAGAGTATTATTAAACTGAGGGAGTATTACTAAACAAAGAGAGTATTACTAAACTGAGAGAATATTACTAAACAAAGAGAGTATTACTAAACTGAGAGAAATGAGAGAATATTACTAAACTGAGAGATTATTACTAAACTGAGAGAGTATTACTAAACTGAGGGAGTATTACTAAACCGAGAGAGTATTACTAACCTGAGAGAGTATTACTAAACTGAGAGAATATTACTAAACTGTGAGAGTATTACTAAACTGAGAGAGTAATACTAACCCGAGAGAGTATTACTAAACTGAGAGAGTATTACTAAACTGAGAGAGTGTTACTAGACTGAGATAGTATTACTCAACTGAGAGAGTATTACTAAACTGAGAGAGTGTTACTACACTGAGAGAGTATTACTAAACTGAGAGAATATTACTAAACTGAGAGTGTATAACTAAACTGAGAGAGCTGAGAGAATATTACTAAACTGTAAGAATATTACTAAACTGAGAGAGTATTACTAAACTGAGAGAGTGTTACTAAACTGAGAGAGTGTTACTAGACTGAGAGAGTATTACTAACCTGAGAGAGTATTACTAAACCGAGAGAATATTACTAAACTGTGAGAGTATTACTAAACTGAGAGAGTATTACTAACCCGAGAGAGTATTACTAAACTGAGAGAGTATTACTAAACTGAGAGAATATTACTAAACTGAGAGAGTATTACTAAACTGAGAGAGTATTACTAAACTGAGAGAATATTACTAAACTGAGAGAGTATTACTAAACTGAGAGAGCTGAGAGAATATTACTAAACTGAGCGAATATTACTAAACTGAGAGAGTATTACTAAACTGAGGGGGTATTACTAAACCGAGAGAGTATTACTAAACTGAGAGAATATTACTAAACTGAGAGAGTTTTACTAAACTGAGAGAGCTGAGAGAATATTACTAAACTGAGAGAATATTACTAAACTGAGAGAGTATTACTAAACTGGGGGAGTATTACTAAACCGAGAGAGTATTACTAACCTGAGAGAGTATTACTAAACTGAGAGAGTATTACTAAACTGAGAGAGTGTTACTAGACTGAGAGAGTGTTACTAGACTGAGAGAGTATTACTAAACTTAGAGAATATTACTAAACCGAGAGATTATTATTAAACTGAGGGAGTATTACTAAACCGAGAGAGTATTACTAAACTGAGAGAATATTACTAAACAGAGAGAGTATTACTAAACTGAGAGAAATGAGAGAATATTACTAAACTGAGAGAATATTACTAAACTGAGAGAGGATTACTAAACTGAGAGAGTATTACTAACCTGAGAGAGTATTACTAAACTGAGAGAATATTACTAAACTGTGAGAGTATTACTAAACTGAGAGAGTATTACTAACCCGAGAGAGTATTACTAAACTGAGAGAGTATTAATAAACTGAGAGAGTGTTACTAGACTGAGATAGTATTACTCAACTGAGAGAGTATTACTAAACTGAGAGAGTGTTACTACACTGAGAGAGTATTACTAAACTGAGAGAATATTACTAAACTGAGAGAGTATAACTAAACTGAGAGAGCTGAGAGAATATTACTAAACTGAGAGAATATTACTAAACTGAGAGAGTATTACTAAACTGAGAGAGTGTTACTAAACTGAGAGAGTGTTACTAGACTGAGAGAGTATTACTAAATTGAGAGAGTGTTACTAAACTGAGAGAGTATTACTAAACTGAGAGAGCTGAGAGAGTATTACAAGACTGAGAGAGTATTACTAAACAGAGAGAATATTACTAAACTGTGAGAGTATTATTAAACTGAGAGAGTATTACTAACCCGAGAGAGTATTACTAAACTGTGAGAGTATTACTAAACTGAGAGAGTATTACTAACCCGAGAGAGTATTACTAAACTGAGAGAGTATTACTAAACTGAGAGAGTATTACTCAACTGAGAGAGTATTACAAAACTGATAGAATATTACTCAACTGAGAGAGTGTTACTAGACTGAGAGAGTATTACTAAACTGAGAGAGTGTTACTAAACTGAGAGAGTATTACTAAACTGAGAGAGCTGAGAGAGTATTACCAAACTGAGAGAATATTACTAAACTGAGAGAATATTACTAAACTGAGAGAGTATTACTACACTGAGAGAATATTACTAAACTGAGAGAGTATTACTAAACTGAGAGAGTATTACTAAACTGAGAGAATATTACTAAACTGAGAGAGTATTACTAAACTGAGAGAGCTGAGAGAATATTACTAAACTGAGAGAATATTACTAAACTGAGAGAGTATTACTAAACTGGGGGAGTATTACTAAACCGAGAGAGTATTACTAACCTGAGAGAGTATTACTAAACTGAGAGAATATTACTAAACTGTGAGAGTATTACTAAACTGAGAGAGTATTACTAACCCGAGAGAGTATTACTAAACTGAGAGAGTATTACTAAACTGAGAGAGTGTTACTAGACTGAGATAGTATTACTCAACTGAGAGAGTATTACTAAACTGAGAGAGTGTTACTAGACTGAGAGAGTATTACTAAACTTAGAGAATATTACTAAACTGAGAGAGTATTATTAAACTGAGGGAGTATTACTAAACAAAGAGAGTATTACTAAACTGAGAGAATATTACTAAACAAAGAGAGTATTACTAAACTGAGAGAAATGAGAGAATATTACTAAACTGAGAGATTATTACTAAACTGAGAGAGTATTACTAAACTGAGGGAGTATTACTAAACCGAGAGAGTATTACTAACCTGAGAGAGTATTACTAAACTGAGAGAATATTACTAAACTGAGAGTGTATAACTAAACTGAGAGAGCTGAGAGAATATTACTAAACTGTAAGAATATTACTAAACTGAGAGAGTATTACTAAACTGAGAGAGTGTTACTAAACTGAGAGAGTGTTACTAGACTGAGAGAGTATTACTAAATTGAGAGAGTGTTACTAAACTGAGAGAGCTGAGAGAGTATTACAAGACTGAGAGAGTATTACTAAACTGAGAGAGTTTTACTAAACTGAGAAAGTACTACTTACCCGAGAGAGTATTACTAAACTGAGAGAGTATTACTAAACTGAGAGAATATTACTAAACTGAGAGAGTATTACGAAACTGAGAGAGTGTTACTAAACTGAGAGAAAATTACTCAACGGAGAGATTATTACTCAACTGAGAGAGTATTACTAAACTGAGAGAGTATTACTAAACTGAGAGAGTGTTGCTAGACTGAGATAGTATTACTAAACTGAGAGGACATACCTAAACTGAGACAGTTTTACTAAACTGAGAGAGTGTTACTAGACTGAGAGAGTATTACTAAACTGAGAGAATATTACTAACCTGAGAGAGTATTACTAAACAGAGAGAATATTACTAAACTGTGAGAGTATTGTTAAACTGAGAGAGTATTACTAACCCGAGAGAGTATTACTAAACTGTGAGAGTATTACTAAACTGAGAGAGTATTACTAACCCGAGAGAGTATTACTAAACTGAGAGAGAATTACTAAACTGAGAGAGTATTACTCAACTGAGAGAGTATTACTCAACTGAGAGAGTATTACAAAACTGATAGAATATTACTCAACGGAGAGAGCGTTACTAGACTGAGAGAGTATTACTAAACTGAGAGAGTGTTACTAAACTGAGAGAGTATTACTAAACTGAGAGAGCTGAGAGAGTATTACCAAACTGAGAGAATATTACTAAACTGAGATAGTATTACTAAACTGAGAGAGTATTACTAAACTGAGAGAATATTACTAAACTGAGAGAGTATTACTAAACTGAGAGAGCTGAGAGAATATTACTAAACTGAGCAAATATTACTAAAATGAGAGAGTATTACTAAACTGAGGGAGTATTACTAAACCGAGAGAGTATTACTAAACTGAGAGAATATTACTAAACTGAGAGAGTATTACTAAACTGAGAGAGCTGAGAGAATATTACTAAACTGAGAGAATATTACTAAACTGAGAGAATATTACTAAACTGTGAGAGTATTACTAAACTGAAAGAGTATTACTAACCCGAGAGAGTATTACTAAACTGAGAGAATTACTAACCTGAGAGAGTATTACTAAACTGAGAGAATATTACTACACTGAGAGAATATTACTAAACTGAGAGAGTATTACTAGACTGAGAGAGTATTACTAAACTGAGAGAGTGTTACTAAACTGAGAGAGTATTACTAAACTGAGAGAGCTGAGAGAGTATTACCAAACTGAGAGAATATTACTAAACTGAGAGAATATTACTAAACTGAGAGAGTATTACTACACTGAGAGAATATTACTAAACTGAGAGAGTATTACTAAACTGAGAGAGTATTACTAAACTGAGAGAATATTACTAAACTGAGAGAGTATTACTAAACTGAGAGAGCTGAGAGAATATTACTAAACTGAGAGAATATTACTAAACTGAGAGAGTATTACTAAACTGGGGGAGTATTACTAAACCGAGAGAGTATTACTAACCTGAGAGAGTATTACTAAACTGAGAGAATATTACTAAACTGTGAGAGTATTACTAAACTGAGAGAGTATTACTAACCCGAGAGAGTATTACTAAACTGAGAGAGTATTACTAAACTGAGAGAGTGTTACTAGACTGAGATAGTATTACTCAACTGAGAGAGTATTACTAAACTGAGAGAGTGTTACTAGACTGAGAGAGTATTACTAAACTTAGAGAATATTACTAAACTGAGAGAGTATTATTAAACTGAGGGAGTATTACTAAACAAAGAGAGTATTACTAAACTGAGAGAATATTACTAAACAAAGAGAGTATTACTAAACTGAGAGAAATGAGAGAATATTACTAAACTGAGAGATTATTACTAAACTGAGAGAGTATTACTAAACTGAGGGAGTATTACTAAACCGAGAGAGTATTACTAACCTGAGAGAGTATTACTAAACTGAGAGAATATTACTAAACTGTGAGAGTATTACTAAACTGAGAGAGTAATACTAACCCGAGAGAGTATTACTAAACTGAGAGAGTATTACTAAACTGAGAGAGTGTTACTAGACTGAGATAGTATTACTCAACTGAGAGAGTATTACTAAACTGAGAGAGTGTTACTACACTGAGAGAGTATTACTAAACTGAGAGAATATTACTAAACTGAGAGTGTATAACTAAACTGAGAGAGCTGAGAGAATATTACTAAACTGTAAGAATATTACTAAACTGAGAGAGTATTACTAAACTGAGAGAGTGTTACTAAACTGAGAGAGTGTTACTAGACTGAGAGAGTATTACTAAATTGAGAGAGTGTTACTAAACTGAGAGAGCTGAGAGAGTATTACAAGACTGAGAGAGTATTACTAAACTGAGAGAGTTTTACTAAACTGAGAAAGTACTACTAACCCGAGAGAGTATTACTAAACTGAGAGAGTATTACTAAACTGAGAGAATATTACTAAACTGAGAGAGTATTACGAAACTGAGAGAGTGTTACTAAACTGAGAGAGTATTACTCAACGGAGAGATTATTACTCAACTGAGAGAGTATTACTAAACTGAGAGAGTATTACTAAACTGAGAGAGTGTTGCTAGACTGAGATAGTATTACTAAACTGAGAGGACATACCTAAACTGAGACAGTTTTACTAAACTGAGAGAGTGTTACTAGACTGAGAGAGTATTACTAAACTGAGAGAATATTACTAACCTGAGAGAGTATTACTAAACAGAGAGAATATTACTAAACTGTGAGAGTATTGTTAAACTGAGAGAGTATTACTAACCCGAGAGAGTATTACTAAACTGTGAGAGTATTACTAAACTGAGAGAGTATTACTAACCCGAGAGAGTATTACTAAACTGAGAGAGAATTACTAAACTGAGAGAGTATTACTAAACTGAGAGAGTATTACTCAACTGAGAGAGTATTACTCAACTGAGAGAGTATTACAAAACTGATAGAATATTACTCAACGGAGAGAGCGTTACTAGACTGAGAGAGTATTACTAAACTGAGAGAGTGTTACTAAACTGAGAGAGTATTACTAAACTGAGAGAGCTGAGAGAGTATTACCAAACTGAGAGAATATTACTAAACTGAGATAGTATTACTAAACTGAGAGAGTATTACTAAACTGAGAGAATATTACTAAACTGAGAGAGTATTACTAAACTGAGAGAGCTGAGAGAATATTACTAAACTGAGCAAATATTACTAAAATGAGAGAGTATTACTAAACTGAGGGAGTATTACTAAACCGAGAGAGTATTACTAAACTGAGAGAATATTACTAAACTGAGAGAGTATTACTAAACTGAGAGAGTATTACTAAAGAGAATATTACTAAACTGAGAGAATATTACTAAACTGAGAGAGTATTACTAAACTGAGAGAGTATTACTAAACTGAAAGAGTATTACTAACCCGAGAGAGTATTACTAAACTGAGAGAATTACTAACCTGAGAGAGTATTACTAAACTGAGAGAATATTACTACACTGAGAGAATATTACTAAACTGAGAGAGTATTACTAGACTGAGAGAGTATTACTAAACTGAGAGAGCTGAGAGAGTATTACCAAACTGAGAGAATATTACTAAACTGAGAGAATATTACTAAACTGAGAGAGTATTACTACACTGAGAGAATATTACTAAACTGAGAGAGTATTACTAAACTGAGAGAATATTACTAAACTGAGAGAGTATTACTAAACTGAGAGAGCTGAGAGAATATTACTAAACTGAGAGAATATTACTAAACTGAGAGAGTATTACTAAACTGGGGGAGTATTACTAAACCGAGAGAGTATTACTAACCTGAGAGAGTATTACTAAACTGAGAGAATATTACTAAACTGTGAGAGTATTACTAAACTGAGAGAGTATTACTAACCCGAGAGAGTATTACTAAACTGAGAGAGTATTACTAAACTGAGAGAGTGTTACTAGACTGAGATAGTATTACTCAACTGAGAGAGTATTACTAAACTGAGAGAGTGTTACTAGACTGAGAGAGTATTACTAAACTTAGAGAATATTACTAAACTGAGAGAGTATTATTAAACTGAGGGAGTATTACTAAACAAAGAGAGTATTACTAAACTGAGAGAATATTACTAAACAAAGAGAGTATTACTAAACTGAGAGAAATGAGAGAATATTACTAAACTGAGAGATTATTACTAAACTGAGAGAGTATTACTAAACTGAGGGAGTATTACTAAACCGAGAGAGTATTACTAACCTGAGAGAGTATTACTAAACTGAGAGAATATTACTAAACTGTGAGAGTATTACTAAACTGAGAGAGTAATACTAACCCGAGAGAGTATTACTAAACTGAGAGAGTATTACTAAACTGAGAGAGTGTTACTAGACTGAGATAGTATTACTCAACTGAGAGAGTATTACTAAACTGAGAGAGTGTTACTACACTGAGAGAGTATTACTAAACTGAGAGAATATTACTAAACTGAGAGTGTATAACTAAACTGAGAGAGCTGAGAGAATATTACTAAACTGTAAGAATATTACTAAACTGAGAGAGTATTACTAAACTGAGAGAGTGTTACTAAACTGAGAGAGTGTTACTAGACTGAGAGAGTATTACTAAATTGAGAGAGTGTTACTAAACTGAGAGAGCTGAGAGAGTATTACAAGACTGAGAGAGTATTACTAAACTGAGAGAGTTTTACTAAACTGAGAAAGTACTACTAACCCGAGAGAGTATTACTAAACTGAGAGAGTATTACTAAACTGAGAGAATATTACTAAACTGAGAGAGTATTACGAAACTGAGAGAGTGTTACTAAACTGAGAGAAAATTACTCAACGGAGAGATTATTACTCAACTGAGAGAGTATTACTAAACTGAGAGAGTATTACTAAACTGAGAGAGTGTTGCTAGACTGAGATAGTATTACTAAACTGAGAGGACATACCTAAACTGAGACAGTTTTACTAAACTGAGAGAGTGTTACTAGACTGAGAGAGTATTACTAAACTGAGAGAATATTACTAACCTGAGAGAGTATTACTAAACAGAGAGAATATTACTAAACTGTGAGAGTATTGTTAAACTGAGAGAGTATTACTAACCCGAGAGAGTATTACTAAACTGTGAGAGTATTACTAAACTGAGAGAGTATTACTAACCCGAGAGAGTATTACTAAACTGAGAGAGAATTACTAAACTGAGAGAGTATTACTAAACTGAGAGAGTATTACTCAACTGAGAGAGTATTACTCAACTGAGAGAGTATTACAAAACTGATAGAATATTACTCAACGGAGAGAGCGTTACTAGACTGAGAGAGTATTACTAAACTGAGAGAGTGTTACTAAACTGAGAGAGTATTACTAAACTGAGAGAGCTGAGAGAGTATTACCAAACTGAGAGAATATTACTAAACTGAGATAGTATTACTAAACTGAGAGAGTATTACTAAACTGAGAGAATATTACTAAACTGAGAGAGTATTACTAAACTGAGAGAGCTGAGAGAATATTACTAAACTGAGCAAATATTACTAAAATGAGAGAGTATTACTAAACTGAGGGAGTATTACTAAACCGAGAGAGTATTACTAAACTGAGAGAATATTACTAAACTGAGAGAGTATTACTAAACTGAGAGAGCTGAGAGAATATTACTACACTGAGAGAATATTACTAAACTGAGAGAGTATTACTAAACTGGGGGAGTATTACTAAACCGAGAGAGTATTACTAACCTGAGAGAGTATTACTAAACTGAGAGAATATTACTAAACTGTGAGAGTATTACTAAACTGAAAGAGTATTACTAACCCGAGAGAGTATTACTAAACTGAGAGAATTACTAACCTGAGAGAGTATTACTAAACTGAGAGAATATTACTAAACTGTGAGGGTATTACTAAACTGAGAGAGTATTACTAACCCGAGAGAGTATTACTAAACTGAGAGAGTATTACTAAACTGAGAGAGTGTTACTAGACTGAGATAGTATTACTCAACTGAGAGAGTATTACTAAACTGAGAGAGTGTTACTAGACTGAGAGAGTATTACTAAACTGAGAGAATATTACTAAACTGAGAGAGTATAACTAACCTGAGAGAGCTGAGAGAATATTACTAAACTGAGAGAATATTACTAAACTGAGAGAGTATTACTAAACTGAGAGAGTGTTACTAAACTGAGAGAGTGTTACTAGACTGAGAGAGTATTACTAAATTGAGAGAGTGTTACTAAACTGAGAGAGTATTACTAAACTGAGAGAGCTGAGAGAGTATTACAAGACTGATAGAGTATTACTAAACTGAGAGAGTTTTACTAAACTGAGAAAGTACTACTAACCCGAGAGAGTATTACTAAACTGAGAGAGTATTACTAAACTGAGAGAGCTGAGAGAATATTACTAAACTGAGAGAGTATTACTAAACTGAGAGAATATTACTAAACTGAGAGAGTATTACTACACTGAGAGAGTATTACTAAACTGAGAGAGTTTTAATAGACTGAGATAGTATTACTCAACTGAGAGAGTATTACTAAACTGAGAGAGTGTTACTAGACTGAGAGAGTATTACTAAACTTAGAGAATATTACTAAACTGAGAGAGTATTACTAAACTGGGGGAGTATTACTAAACCGAGAGAGTATTACTAAACTGAGAGAATATTACTAAACTGAGAGAGTATTACTAAACTGAGAGAAATGAGAGAATATTACTAAACTGAGAGAATATTACTAAACTGAGAGAGTATTACTAAACTGGGGGAGTATTACTAAACTGAGAGAGTATTACTAACCTGAGAGAGTATTACTAAACTGAGAGAATATTACTAAACGGTGAGAGTATTACTAAACTGAGAGAGTATTACTAACCCGAGAGAGTATTACTAAACTGAGAGAGTATTACTAAACTGAGAGAGTGTTACTAGACTGAGATAGTATTACTCTACTGAGAGAGTATTACTAAACTGAGAGAGTGTTACTAGACTGAGAGAGTATTACTAAACTGAGAGAATATTACTAAACTGAGAGAGTATAACTAAACTGAGAGAGCTGAGAGAATATTACTAAACTGAGAGAATATTACTAAACTGAGAGAGTATTACTAAACTGAGAGAGTGTTACTAAACTGAGAGAGTGTTACTAGACTGAGAGAGTATTACTAAATTGAGAGAGTGTTACTAAACTGAGAGAGTATTACTAAACTGAGAGAGCTGAGAGAGTATTACAAGACTGAGAGAGTATTACTAAACTGAGAGAGTGTTACTAGACTGAGAGAGTATTACTAAATTGAGAGAGTGTTACTAAACTGAGAGAGTATTACTAAACTGAGAGAGCTGAGAGAGTATTACAAGACTGAGAGAGTATTACTAAACTGAGAGAGTATTACTAAACTGAGAGAGCTGAGAGAATATTACTAAACTGAAAGAGTATTACTAAACTGAGAGAATATTACTAAACTGAGAGAGTATTACTAAACTGAGGGAGTATTACTAAACCGAGAGAGTATTACTAAACTGAGAGAATATTACTAAACTGAGAGAGTATTACTAAACTGAGAGAAATTAGAGAATATTACTAAACTGAGAGAATATTACTAAACTGAGAGAGTATTACTAAACTGGGGGAGTATTACTAAACCGAGAGAGTATTACTAACCTGAGAGAGTATTACTAAACTGAGAGAATATTACTAAACGGTGAGAGTATTACTAAACTGAGAGAGTATTACTAAACAGAGAGAATATTACTAAACTGTGAGAGTATTATTAAACTGAGAGAGTATTACTAACCCGAGAGAGTATTACTAAACTGTGAGAGTATTACTAAACTGAGAGAGTATTACTAACCCGAGAGAGTATTACTAAACTGAGAGAGAATTACTAAACTGAGAGAGTATTACTAAACTGAGAGAGTATTACTCAACTGAGAAGGTATTACTCAACTAAGAGAGTATTACAAAACTGATAGAATATTACTCAACGGAGAGAGTGTTACTAGACTGAGAGAGTATTACTAAACTGAGAGAGTGTTACTAAACTGAGAGAGTATTACTAAACTGAGAGAGCTGAGAGAGTATTACCAAACTGAGAGAATATTACTAAACTGAGATAGTATTACTAAACTGAGAGAGTATTACTAAACTGAGAGAATATTACTAAACTGAGAGAGTATTACTAAACTGAGAGAGCTGAGAGAATATTACTAAACTGAGCAAATATTACTAAAATGAGAGAGTATTACTAAACTGAGGGAGTATTACTAAACCGAGAGAGTATTACTAAACTGAGAGAATATTACTAAACTGAGAGAGTATTACTAAACTGAGAGAGCTGAGAGAATATTACTAAACTGAGAGAATATTACTAAACTGAGAGAGTATTACTAAACTGAGAGAGTGTTACTAAACTGAGAGAAAATTACTCAACGGAGAGATTATTACTCAACTGAGAGAGTATTACTAAACTGAGAGAGTATTACTAAACTGAGAGAGTGTTGCTAGACTGAGATAGTATTACTAAACTGAGAGGATATAACTAAACTGAGACAGTTTTACTAAACTGAGAGAGTGTTACTAGACTGAGAGAATATTACTAGACTGAGAGAGTATTACTAAATTGAGAGAGTGTTACTAAACTGAGAGAGTATTACTAAACTGAGAGAGCTGAGAGAGTATTACAAGACTGAGAGTATTACTAAACAGAGAGAATATTACTAAACTGTGAGAGTATTATTACACTGAGAGAGTATTACTAACCCGAGAGAGTATTACTAAACTGTGAGAGTATTACTAAACTGAGAGAGTATTACTAACCCGAGAGAGTATTACCAAACTGAGAGAGTATTACTAAACTGAGAGAATATTACTAAACTGAGAGAGTATTACTAAACTGAGAGAGTATTACTAAACTGAGAGAATATTACTAAACTGAGAGAGTATTACTAAACTGAGAGAGCTGAGAGAATATTACTAAACTGAGCGAATATTACTAAACTGAGAGAGTATTACTAAACTGAGGGAGTATTACTAAACCGAGAGAGTATTACTAAACTGAGAGAATATTACTAAACTGAGAGAGTTTTACTAAACTGAGAGAGCTGAGAGAATATTACTAAACTGAGAGAATATTACTAAACTGAGAGAGTATTACTAAACTGGGGGAGTATTACTAAACCGAGAGAGTATTACTAACCTGAGAGAGTATTACTAAACTGAGAGAGTATTACTAAACTGAGAGAGTGTTACTAGACTGAGATAGTATTACACAACTGAGAGAGTATTACTAAACTGAGAGAGTGTTACTAGACTGAGAGAGTATTACTAAACTTAGAGAATATTACTAAACCGAGAGAATATTATTAAACTGAGGGAGTATTACTAAACCGAGAGAGTATTACTAAACTGAGAGAATATTACTAAACTGAGAGTGTATTACTAAACTGAGAGAATATTACTAAACTGAGAGAGTATTACTAAACTGAGAGAGGATTACTAAACTGAGAGAGTATTACTAACCTGAGAGAGTATTACTAAACTGAGAGAATATTACTAAACTGTGAGAGTATTACTAAACTGAGAGAGTATTACTAACCCGAGAGAGTATTACTAAACTGAGAGAGTATTAATAAACTGAGAGAGTGTTACTAGACTGAGATAGTATTACTCAACTGAGAGAGTATTACTAAACTGAGAGAGTGTTACTACACTGAGAGAGTATTACTAAACTGAGAGAATATTACTAAACTGAGAGAGTATAACTAAACTGAGAGAGCTGAGAGAATATTACTAAACTGAGAGAATATTACTAAACTGAGAGAGTATTACTAAACTGAGAGAGTGTTACTAAACTGAGAGAGTGTTACTAGACTGAGAGAGTATTACTAAATTGAGAGAGTGTTACTAAACTGAGAGAGTATTACTAAACTGAGAGAGTATTACTAAACTGAGAGAGTGTTACTAAACTGAGAGAAAATTACTCAACGGAGAGATTATTACTCAACTGAGAGAGTATTACTAAACTGAGAGAGTATTACTAAACTGAGAGAGTGTTGCTAGACTGAGATAGTATTACTAAACTGAGAGGATATAACTAAACTGAGACAGTTTTACTAAACTGAGAGAGTGTTACTAGACTGAGAGAATATTACTAGACTGAGAGAGTATTACTAAATTGAGAGAGTGTTACTAAACTGAGAGAGTATTACTAAACTGAGAGAGCTGAGAGAGTATTACAAGACTGAGAGTATTACTAAACAGAGAGAATATTACTAAACTGTGAGAGTATTATTACACTGAGAGAGTATTACTAACCCGAGAGAGTATTACTAAACTGTGAGAGTATTACTAAACTGAGAGAGTATTACTAACCCGAGAGAGTATTACCAAACTGAGAGAGTATTACTAAACTGAGAGAATATTACTAAACTGAGAGAGTATTACTAAACTGAGAGAGTATTACTAAACTGAGAGAATATTAATAAACTGAGAGAGTATTACTAAACTGAGAGAGCTGAGAGAATATTACTAAACTGAGCGAATATTACTAAACTGAGAGAGTATTACTAAACTGAGGGAGTATTACTAAACCGAGAGAGTATTACTAAACAGAGAGAATATTACTAAACTGAGAGAGTTTTACTAAACTGAGAGAGCTGAGAGAATATTACTAAACTGAGAGAATATTACTAAACTGAGAGAGTATTACTAAACTGGGGGAGTATTACTAAACCGAGAGAGTATTACTAACCTGAGAGAGTATTACTAAACTGAGAGAGTATTACTAAACTGAGAGAGTGTTACTAGACTGACATAGTATTACTCAACTGAGAGAGTATTACTAAACTGAGAGAGTGTTACTAGACTGAGAGAGTATTACTAAACTTAGAGAATATTACTAAACCGAGAGAATATTATTAAACTGAGGGAGTATTACTAAACCGAGAGAGTATTACTAAACTGAGAGAATATTACTAAACTGAGAGAGTATTACTAAACTGAGAGAAATGAGAGAATATTACTAAACTGAGAGAATATTACTAAACTGAGAGAGGATTACTAAACTGAGAGAGTATTACTAAACTGAGAGAGTATTACTAAACTGAGAGAATATTACTAAACTGAGAGAGTATTACTAAACTGAGAGAGTATTACTAAACTGAGAGAGTATTACTAAACTGAGAGAGTATTAATAAACTGAGAGAGTGTTACTAGACTGAGATAGTATTACTCAACTGAGAGAGTATTACTAAACTGAGAGAGTGTTACTACACTGAGAGAGTATTACTAAACTGAGAGAATATTACTAAACTGAGAGAGTATAACTAAACTGAGAGAGCTGAGAGAATATTACTAAACTGAGAGAATATTACTAAACTGAGAGAGTATTACTAAACTGAGAGAGTATTACTAAACTGAGAGAGTATTACTAAACTGAGAGAGTATTACTAAATTGAGAGAGTATTACTAAACTGAGAGAGTATTACTAAACTGAGAGAGTATTACTAGACTGAGATAGTATTACACAACTGAGAGAGTATTACTAAACTGAGAGAGTGTTACTAGACTGAGAGAGTATTACTAAACTTAGAGAATATTACTAAACTGAGAGAGTATTATTAAACTGAGGGAGTATTACTAAACCGAGAGAGTATTACTAAACTGAGAGAATATTACTAAACTGAGAGAGTATTACTAAACTGAGAGAATATTACTAAACTGAGAGAATATTACTAAACTGAGAGAGGATTACTAAACTGAGAGAGTATTACTAACCTGAGAGAGTATTACTAAACTGAGAGAGTATTACTAAACTGAGAGAGTATTACTAAACTGAGAGAGTATTACTAACCCGAGAGAGTATTACTAAACTGAGAGAGTATTAATAAACTGAGAGAGTGTTACTAGACTGAGATAGTATTACTCAACTGAGAGAGTATTACTAAACTGAGAGAGTGTTACTACACTGAGAGAGTATTACTAAACTGAGAGAATATTACTAAACTGAGAGAGTATAACTAAACTGAGAGAGCTGAGAGAATATTACTAAACTGAGAGAATATTACTAAACTGAGAGAGTATTACTAAACTGAGAGAGTATTACCAAACTGAGAGAATATTACTAAACTGAGATAGTATTACTAAACTGAGAGAGTATTACTAAACTGAGAGAATATTACTAAACTGAGAGAGTATTACTAAACTGAGAGAGCTGAGAGAATATTACTAAACTGAGCAAATATTACTAAAATGAGAGAGTATTACTAAACTGAGGGAGTATTACTAAACCGAGAGAGTATTACTAAACTGAGAGAATATTACTAAACTGAGAGAGTATTACTAAACTGAGAGAGCTGAGAGAATATTACTAAACTGAGAGAATATTACTAAACTGAGAGAGTATTACTAAACTGAGAGAGTGTTACTAAACTGAGAGAAAATTACTCAACGGAGAGATTATTACTCAACTGAGAGAGTATTACTAAACTGAGAGAGTATTACTAAACTGAGAGAGTGTTGCTAGACTGAGATAGTATTACTAAACTGAGAGGATATAACTAAACTGAGACAGTTTTACTAAACTGAGAGAGTGTTACTAGACTGAGAGAATATTACTAGACTGAGAGAGTATTACTAAATTGAGAGAGTGTTACTAAACTGAGAGAGTATTACTAAACTGAGAGAGCTGAGAGAGTATTACAAGACTGAGAGTATTACTAAACAGAGAGAATATTACTAAACTGTGAGAGTATTATTACACTGAGAGAGTATTACTAACCCGAGAGAGTATTACTAAACTGTGAGAGTATTACTAAACTGAGAGAGTATTACTAACCCGAGAGAGTATTACCAAACTGAGAGAGTATTACTAAACTGAGAGAATATTACTAAACTGAGAGAGTATTACTAAACTGAGAGAGTATTACTAAACTGAGAGAATATTACTAAACTGAGAGAGTATTACTAAACTGAGAGAGCTGAGAGAATATTACTAAACTGAGCGAATATTACTAAACTGAGAGAGTATTACTAAACTGAGGGAGTATTACTAAACCGAGAGAGTATTACTAAACTGAGAGAATATTACTAAACTGAGAGAGTTTTACTAAACTGAGAGAGCTGAGAGAATATTACTAAACTGAGAGAATATTACTAAACTGAGAGAGTATTACTAAACTGGGGGAGTATTACTAAACCGAGAGAGTATTACTAACCTGAGAGAGTATTACTAAACTGAGAGAGTATTACTAAACTGAGAGAGTGTTACTAGACTGAGATAGTATTACACAACTGAGAGAGTATTACTAAACTGAGAGAGTGTTACTAGACTGAGAGAGTATTACTAAACTTAGAGAATATTACTAAACCGAGAGAATATTATTAAACTGAGGGAGTATTACTAAACCGAGAGAGTATTACTAAACTGAGAGAATATTACTAAACTGAGAGTGTATTACTAAACTGAGAGAGTATTACTAAACTGAGAGAGTATTACTAAACTGAGAGAGGATTACTAAACTGAGAGAGTATTACTAAACTGAGAGAGTATTACTAAACTGAGAGAATATTACTAAACTGAGAGAGTATTACTAAACTGAGAGAGTATTACTAACCCGAGAGAGTATTACTAAACTGAGAGAGTATTAATAAACTGAGAGAGTGTTACTAGACTGAGATAGTATTACTAAACTGAGAGAGTATTACTAAACTGAGAGAGTGTTACTACACTGAGAGAGTATTACTAAACTGAGAGAATATTACTAAACTGAGAGAGTATAACTAAACTGAGAGAGCTGAGAGAATATTACTAAACTGAGAGAATATTACTAAACTGAGAGAGTATTACTAAACTGAGAGAGTGTTACTAAACTGAGAGAGTGTTACTAGACTGAGAGAGTATTACTAAATTGAGAGAGTGTTACTAAACTGAGAGAGTATTACTAAACTGAGAGAGTATTACTAAACTGAGAGAGTGTTACTAAACTGAGAGAAAATTACTCAACGGAGAGATTATTACTCAACTGAGAGAGTATTACTAAACTGAGAGAGTATTACTAAACTGAGAGAGTGTTGCTAGACTGAGATAGTATTACTAAACTGAGAGGATATAACTAAACTGAGACAGTTTTACTAAACTGAGAGAGTGTTACTAGACTGAGAGAATATTACTAGACTGAGAGAGTATTACTAAATTGAGAGAGTGTTACTAAACTGAGAGAGTATTACTAAACTGAGAGAGCTGAGAGAGTATTACAAGACTGAGAGTATTACTAAACAGAGAGAATATTACTAAACTGTGAGAGTATTATTACACTGAGAGAGTATTACTAACCCGAGAGAGTATTACTAAACTGTGAGAGTATTACTAAACTGAGAGAGTATTACTAACCCGAGAGAGTATTACCAAACTGAGAGAGTATTACTAAACTGAGAGAATATTACTAAACTGAGCTGAGAGAATATTACTAAACTGAGAGAGTATTACTAAACTGAGAGAATATTAATAAACTGAGAGAGTATTACTAAACTGAGAGAGCTGAGAGAATATTACTAAACTGAGCGAATATTACTAAACTGAGAGAGTATTACTAAACTGAGGGAGTATTACTAAACCGAGAGAGTATTACTAAACAGAGAGAATATTACTAAACTGAGAGAGTTTTACTAAACTGAGAGAGCTGAGAGAATATTACTAAACTGAGAGAATATTACTAAACTGAGAGAGTATTACTAAACTGGGGGAGTATTACTAAACCGAGAGAGTATTACTAACCTGAGAGAGTATTACTAAACTGAGAGAGTATTACTAAACTGAGAGAGTGTTACTAGACTGACATAGTATTACTCAACTGAGAGAGTATTACTAAACTGAGAGAGTGTTACTAGACTGAGAGAGTATTACTAAACTTAGAGAATATTACTAAACCGAGAGAATATTATTAAACTGAGGGAGTATTACTAAACCGAGAGAGTATTACTAAACTGAGAGAATATTACTAAACTGAGAGAGTATTACTAAACTGAGAGAAATGAGAGAATATTACTAAACTGAGAGAATATTACTAAACTGAGAGAGGATTACTAAACTGAGAGAGTATTACTAACCTGAGAGAGTATTACTAAACTGAGAGAATATTACTAAACTGTGAGAGTATTACTAAACTGAGAGAGTATTACTAACCCGAGAGAGTATTACTAAACTGAGAGAGTATTACTAAACTGAGAGAGTGTTACTACACTGAGAGAGTATTACTCAACTGAGAGAGTATTACTAAACTGAGAGAGTGTTACTACACTGAGAGAGTATTACTAAACTGAGAGAATATTACTAAACTGAGAGAGTATAACTAAACTGAGAGAGCTGAGAGAATATTACTAAACTGAGAGAATATTACTAAACTGAGAGAGTATTACTAAACTGAGAGAGTGTTACTAAACTGAGAGAGTGTTACTAGACTGAGAGAGTATTACTAAATTGAGAGAGTGTTACTAAACTGAGAGAGTATTACTAAACTGAGAGAGTATTACTAGACTGAGATAGTATTACACAACTGAGAGAGTATTACTAAACTGAGAGAGTGTTACTAGACTGAGAGAGTATTACTAAACTTAGAGAATATTACTAAACCGAGAGAATATTATTAAACTGAGGGAGTATTACTAAACCGAGAGAGTATTACTAAACTGAGAGAATATTACTAAACTGAGAGAGTATTACTAAACTGAGAGAAATGAGAGAATATTACTAAACTGAGAGAATATTACTAAACTGAGAGAGGATTACTAAACTAAGAGAGTATTACTAACCTGAGAGAGTATTACTAAACTGAGAGAATATTACTAAACTGTGAGAGTATTACTAAACTGAGAGAGTATTACTAACCCGAGAGAGTATTACTAAACTGAGAGAGTATTAATAAACTGAGAGAGTGTTACTAGACTGAGATAGTATTACTCAACTGAGAGAGTATTACTAAACTGAGAGAGTGTTACTACACTGAGAGAGTATTACTAAACTGAGAGAATATTACTAAACTGAGAGAGTATAACTAAACTGAGAGAGCTGAGAGAATATTACTAAACTGAGAGAATATTACTAAACTGAGAGAGTATTACTAAACTGAGAGAGTGTTACTAAACTGAGAGAGTGTTACTAGACTGAGAGAGTATTACTAAATTGAGAGAGTGTTACTAAACTGAGAGATTATTACTAAACTGAGAGAGTATTACTAAACTGAGAGAGTGTTACTAAACTGAGAGAAAATTACTCAACGGAGAGATTATTACTCAACTGAGAGAGTATTACTAAACTGAGAGAGTATTACTAAACTGAGAGAGTGTTGCTAGACTGAGATAGTATTACTAAACTGAGAGGATATAACTAAACTGAGACAGTTTTACTAAACTGAGAGAGTGTTACTAGACTGAGAGAATATTACTAGACTGAGAGAGTATTACTAAATTGAGAGAGTGTTACTAAACTGAGAGAGTATTACTAAACTGAGAGAGCTGAGAGAGTATTACAAGACTGAGAGTATTACTAAACAGAGAGAATATTACTAAACTGTGAGAGTATTATTACACTGAGAGAGTATTACTAACCCGAGAGAGTATTACTAAACTATGAGAGTATTACTAAACTGAGAGAGTATTACTAACCCGAGAGAGTATTACCAAACTGAGAGAGTATTACTAAACTGAGAGAATATTACTAAACTGAGAGAGTATTACTAAACTGAGAGAGTATTACTAAACTGAGAGAATATTAATAAACTGAGAGAGTATTACTAAACTGAGAGAGCTGAGAGAATATTACTAAACTGAGCGAATATTACTAAACTGAGAGAGTATTACTAAACTGAGGGAGTATTACTAAACCGAGAGAGTATTACTAAACAGAGAGAATATTACTAAACTGAGAGAGTTTTACTAAACTGAGAGAGCTGAGAGAATATTACTAAACTGAGAGAATATTACTAAACTGAGAGAGTATTACTAAACTGGGGGAGTATTACTAAACCGAGAGAGTATTACTAACCTGAGAGAGTATTACTAAACTGAGAGAGTATTACTAAACTGAGAGAGTGTTACTAGACTTGACATAGTATTACTCAACTGAGAGAGTATTACTAAACTGAGAGAGTGTTACTAGACTGAGAGAGTATTACTAAACTTAGAGAATATTACTAAACCGAGAGAATATTATTAAACTGAGGGAGTATTACTAAACCGAGAGAGTATTACTAAACTGAGAGAATATTACTAAACTGAGAGAGTATTACTAAACTGAGAGAAATGAGAGAATATTACTAAACTGAGAGAATATTACTAAACTGAGAGAGGATTACTAAACTGAGAGAGTATTACTAACCTGAGAGAGTATTACTAAACTGAGAGAATATTACTAAACTGTGAGAGTATTACTAAACTGAGAGAGTATTACTAACCCGAGAGAGTATTACTAAACTGAGAGAGTATTAATAAACTGAGAGAGTGTTACTAGACTGAGATAGTATTACTCAACTGAGAGAGTATTACTAAACTGAGAGAGTGTTACTACACTGAGAGAGTATTACTAAACTGAGAGAATATTACTAAACTGAGAGAGTATAACTAAACTGAGAGAGCTGAGAGAATATTACTAAACTGAGAGAATATTACTAAACTGAGAGAGTATTACTAAACTGAGAGAGTGTTACTAAACTGAGAGAGTGTTACTAGACTGAGAGAGTATTACTAAATTGAGAGAGTGTTACTAAACTGAGAGAGTATTACTAAACTGAGAGAGTATTACTAAACTGAGAGAGTGTTACTAAACTGAGAGAAAATTACTCAACGGAGAGATTATTACTCAACTGAGAGAGTATTACTAAACTGAGAGAGTATTACTAAACTGAGAGAGTGCTGCTAGACTGAGATAGTATTACTAAACTGAGAGGATATAACTAAACTGAGACAGTTTTACTAAACTGAGAGAGTGTTACTAGACTGAGAGAATATTACTAGACTGAGAGAGTATTACTAAATTGAGAGAGTGTTACTAAACTGAGAGAGTATTACTAAACTGAGAGAGCTGAGAGAGTATTACAAGACTGAGAGTATTACTAAACAGAGAGAATATTACTAAACTGTGAGAGTATTATTACACTGAGAGAGTATTACTAACCCGAGAGAGTATTACTAAACTGTGAGAGTATTACTAAACTGAGAGAGTATTACTAACCCGAGAGAGTATTACCAAACTGAGAGAGTATTACTAAACTGAGAGAGTATTACTAAACTGAGAGAGTATTACTAAACTGAGAGAGTATTACTAAACTGAGAGAATATTACTAAACTGAGAGAGTATTACTAAACTGAGAGAGCTGAGAGAATATATAAACTGAGAGAATATTACTAACTGTGAGAGTATTACTAAACTGAGAGAGTATTACTAACCCGAGAGAGTATTACTAAACTGAGAGAGTATTAATAAACTGAGAGAGTGTTACTAGACTGAGATAGTATTACTCAACTGAGAGAGTATTACTAAACTGAGAGAGTGTTACTACACTGAGAGAGTATTACTAAACTGAGAGAATATTACTAAACTGAGAGAGTATAACTAAACTGAGAGAGCTGAGAGAATATTACTAAACTGAGAGAATATTACTAAACTGAGAGAGTATTACTAAACTGAGAGAGTGTTACTAAACTGAGAGAGTGTTACTAGACTGAGAGAGTATTACTAAATTGAGAGAGTGTTACTAAACTGAGAGAGTATTACTAAACTGAGAGAGTATTACTAAACTGAGAGAGTGTTACTAAACTGAGAGAAAATTACTCAACGGAGAGATTATTACTCAACTGAGAGAGTATTACTAAACTGAGAGAGTATTACTAAACTGAGAGAGTGTTGCTAGACTGAGATAGTATTACTAAACTGAGAGGATATAACTAAACTGAGACAGTTTTACTAAACTGAGAGAGTGTTACTAGACTGAGAGAATATTACTAGACTGAGAGAGTATTACTAAATTGAGAGAGTGTTACTAAACTGAGAGAGTATTACTAAACTGAGAGAGCTGAGAGAGTATTACAAGACTGAGAGTATTACTAAACAGAGAGAATATTACTAAACTGTGAGAGTATTATTACACTGAGAGAGTATTACTAACCCGAGAGAGTATTACTAAACTGTGAGAGTATTACTAAACTGAGAGAGTATTACTAACCCGAGAGAGTATTACCAAACTGAGAGAGTATTACTAAACTGAGAGAATATTACTAAACTGAGAGAGTATTACTAAACTGAGAGAGTATTACTAAACTGAGAGAATATTAATAAACTGAGAGAGTATTACTAAACTGAGAGAGCTGAGAGAATATTACTAAACTGAGCGAATATTACTAAACTGAGAGAGTATTACTAAACTGAGGGAGTATTACTAAACCGAGAGAGTATTACTAAACAGAGAGAATATTACTAAACTGAGAGAGTTTTACTAAACTGAGAGAGCTGAGAGAATATTACTAAACTGAGAGAATATTACTAAACTGAGAGAGTATTACTAAACTGGGGGAGTATTACTAAACCGAGAGAGTATTACTAACCTGAGAGAGTATTACTAAACTGAGAGAGTATTACTAAACTGAGAGAGTGTTACTAGACTTGACATAGTATTACTCAACTGAGAGAGTATTACTAAACTGAGAGAGTGTTACTAGACTGAGAGAGTATTACTAAACTTAGAGAATATTACTAAACCGAGAGAATATTATTAAACTGAGGGAGTATTACTAAACCGAGAGAGTATTACTAAACTGAGAGAATATTACTAAACCGAGAGAGTATTACTAACCTGAGAGAGTATTACTAAACTGAGAGAATATTACTAAACTGAGAGAGGATTACTAAACTGAGAGAGTATTACTAAACTGAGAGAGTATTACTAAACTGAGAGAATATTACTAAACTGAGAGAGTGTTACTAAACTGAGAGAGTATTACTAACCCGAGAGAGTATTACTAAACTGAGAGAGTATTAATAAACTGAGAGAGTGTTACTAGACTGAGATAGTATTACTCAACTGAGAGAGTATTACTAAACTGAGAGAGTGTTACTACACTGAGAGAGTATTACTAAACTGAGAGAATATTACTAAACTGAGAGAGTATAACTAAACTGAGAGAGCTGAGAGAATATTACTAAACTGAGAGAATATTACTAAACTGAGAGAGTATTACTAAACTGAGAGAGTGTTACTAAACTGAGAGAGTGTTACTAGACTGAGAGAGTATTACTAAATTGAGAGAGTGTTACTAAACTGAGAGAGTATTACTAAACTGAGAGAGTATTACTAAACTGAGAGAGTGTTACTAAACTGAGAGAAAATTACTCAACGGAGAGATTATTACTCAACTGAGAGAGTATTACTAAACTGAGAGAGTATTACTAAACTGAGAGAGTGTTGCTAGACTGAGATAGTATTACTAAACTGAGAGGATATAACTAAACTGAGACAGTTTTACTAAACTGAGAGAGTGTTACTAGACTGAGAGAATATTACTAGACTGAGAGAGTATTACTAAATTGAGAGAGTGTTACTAAACTGAGAGAGTATTACTAAACTGAGAGAGCTGAGAGAGTATTACAAGACTGAGAGTATTACTAAACAGAGAGAATATTACTAAACTGTGAGAGTATTATTACACTGAGAGAGTATTACTAACCCGAGAGAGTATTACTAAACTGTGAGAGTATTACTAAACTGAGAGAGTATTACTAACCCGAGAGAGTATTACCAAACTGAGAGAGTATTACTAAACTGAGAGAATATTACTAAACTGAGAGAGTATTACTAAACTGAGAGAGTATTACTAAACTGAGAGAATATTACTAAACTGAGAGAGTATTACTAAACTGAGAGAGCTGAGAGAATATTACTAAACTGAGCGAATATTACTAAACTGAGAGAGTATTACTAAACTGAGGGAGTATTACTAAACCGAGAGAGTATTACTAAACAGAGAGAATATTACTAAACTGAGAGAGTTTTACTAAACTGAGAGAGCTGAGAGAATATTACTAAACTGAGAGAATATTACTAAACTGAGAGAGTATTACTAAACTGGGGGAGTATTACTAAACCGAGAGAGTATTACTAACCTGAGAGAGTATTACTAAACTGAGAGAGTATTACTAAACTGAGAGAGTGTTACTAGACTGACATAGTATTACTCAACTGAGAGAGTATTACTAAACTGAGAGAGTGTTACTAGACTGAGAGAGTATTACTAAACTTAGAGAATATTACTAAACCGAGAGAATATTATTAAACTGAGGGAGTATTACTAAACCGAGAGAGTATTACTAAACTGAGAGAATATTACTAAACTGAGAGAGTATTACTAAACTGAGAGAAATGAGAGAATATTACTAAACTGAGAGAATATTACTAAACTGAGAGAGGATTACTAAACTGAGAGAGTATTACTAACCTGAGAGAGTATTACTAAACTGAGAGAATATTACTAAACTGTGAGAGTATTACTAAACTGAGAGAGTATTACTAACCCGAGAGAGTATTACTAAACTGAGAGAGTATTAATAAACTGAGAGAGTGTTACTAGACTGAGATAGTATTACTCAACTGAGAGAGTATTACTAAACTGAGAGAGTGTTACTACACTGAGAGAGTATTACTAAACTGAGAGAATATTACTAAACTGAGAGAGTATAACTAAACTGAGAGAGCTGAGAGAATATTACTAAACTGAGAGAATATTACTAAACTGAGAGAGTATTACTAAACTGAGAGAGTGTTACTAAACTGAGAGAGTGTTACTAGACTGAGAGAGTATTACTAAATTGAGAGAGTGTTACTAAACTGAGAGAGTATTACTAAACTGAGAGAGCTGAGAGAGTATTACAAGACTGAGAGAGTATTACTAAACAGAGAGAATATTACTAAACTGTGAGAGTATTATTAAACTGAGAGAGTATTACTAACCCGAGAGAGTATTACTAAACTGTGAGAGTATTACTAAACTGAGAGAGTATTACTAACCCGAGAGAGTATTACTAAACTGAGAGAGTATTACTAAACTGAGAGAGTATTACTCAACTGAGAGAGTATTACAAAACTGATAGAATATTACTCAACGGAGAGAGTGTTACTAGACTGAGAGAGTATTACTAAACTGAGAGAGTATTACCAAACTGAGAGAATATTACTAAACTGAGAGAGTATTACTAAACTGAGAGAGTGTTACTAAACTGAGAGAGTGTTACTAGACTGAGAGAGTATTACTAAATTGAGAGAGTGTTACTAAACTGAGAGAGTATTACTAAACTGAGAGAGCTGAGAGAGTATTACAAGACTGAGAGAGTATTACTAAACAGAGAGAATATTACTAAACTGTGAGAGTATTATTAAACTGAGAGAGTATTACTAACCCGAGAGAGTATTACTAAACTGTGAGAGTATTACTAAACTGAGAGAGTATTACTAACCCGAGAGAGTATTACTAAACTGAGAGAGTATTACTAAACTGAGAGAATATTACTAAACTGAGAGAGTATTACTAAACTGAGAGAGCTGAGAGAATATTACTAAACAGAGAGAATATTACTAAACTGTGAGAGTATTATTACACTGAGAGAGTATTACTAACCCGAGAGAGTATTACTAAACTGTGAGAGTATTACTAAACTGAGAGAGTATTACTAACCCGAGAGAGTATTACCAAACGGAGAGAGTATTACTAAACTGAGAGAATATTACTAAACTGAGAGAGTATTACTAAACTGAGAGAGTATTACTAAACTGAGAGAATATTACTAAACTGAGAGAGTATTACTAAACTGAGAGAGCTGAGAGAATATTACTAAACTGAGCGAATATTACTAAACTGAGAGAGTATTACTAAACTGAGGGAGTATTACTAAACCGAGAGAGTATTACTAAACAGAGAGAATATTACTAAACTGAGAGAGTTTTACTAAACTGAGAGAGCTGAGAGAATATTACTAAACTGAGAGAATATTACTAAACTGAGAGAGTATTACTAAACTGGGGGAGTATTACTAAACCGAGAGAGTATTACTAACCTGAGAGAGTATTACTAAACTGAGAGAGTATTACTAAACTGAGAGAGTGTTACTAGACTGACATAGTATTACTCAACTGAGAGAGTATTACTAAACTGAGAGAGTGTTACTAGACTGAGAGAGTATTACTAAACTTAGAGAATATTACTAAACCGAGAGAATATTATTAAACTGAGGGAGTATTACTAAACCGAGAGAGTATTACTAAACTGAGAGAATATTACTAAACTGAGAGAGTATTACTAAACTGAGAGAAATGAGAGAATATTACTAAACTGAGAGAATATTACTAAACTGAGAGAGGATTACTAAACTGAGAGAGTATTACTAACCTGAGAGAGTATTACTAAACTGAGAGAATATTACTAAACTGTGAGAGTATTACTAAACTGAGAGAGTATTACTAACCCGAGAGAGTATTACTAAACTGAGAGAGTATTAATAAACTGAGAGAGTGTTACTAGACTGAGATAGTATTACTCAACTGAGAGAGTATTACTAAACTGAGAGAGTATTACTACACTGAGAGAGTATTACTAAACTGAGAGAGTATTACTAAACTGAGAGAGTATAACTAAACTGAGAGAGCTGAGAGAATATTACTAAACTGAGAGAATATTACTAAACTGAGAGAGTATTACTAAACTGAGAGAGTGTTACTAAACTGAGAGAGTGTTACTAGACTGAGAGAGTATTACTAAATTGAGAGAGTGTTACTAAACTGAGAGAGTATTACTAAACTGAGAGAGCTGAGAGAGTATTACAAGACTGAGAGAGTATTACTAAACAGAGAGAATATTACTAAACTGTGAGAGTATTATTAAACTGAGAGAGTATTACTAACCCGAGAGAGTATTACTAAACTGTGAGAGTATTACTAAACTGAGAGAGTATTACTAACCCGGGAGAGTATTACTAAACTGAGAGAGTATTACTAAACTGAGAGAGTATTACTCAACTGAGAGAGTATTACAAAACTGATAGAATATTACTCAACGGAGAGAGTGTTACTAGACTGAGAGAGTATTACTAAACTGAGAGAGTATTACCAAACTGAGAGAATATTACTAAACTGAGAGAATATTACTAAACTGAGAGAATATTACTAAACTGAGAGAGTATTACTAAACTGAGAGAGTATTACTAAACTGAGAGAATATTACTAAACTGAGAGAGTATTACTAAACTGAGAGAGCTGAGAGAATATTACTAAACTGAGAGAATATTACTAAACTGAGAGAGTATTACTAAACTGGGGGAGTATTACTAAACCGAGAGAGTATTACTAACCTGAGAGAGTATTACTAAACTGAGAGAATATTACTAAACTGTGAGAGTATTACTAAACTGAGAGAGTATTACTAACCCGAGAGAGTATTACTAAACTGAGAGAGTATTACTAAACTGAGAGAGTGTTACTAGACTGAGATAGTATTACTCAACTGAGAGAGTATTACTAAACTGAGAGAGTGTTACTAGACTGAGAGAGTATTACTAAACTTAGAGAATATTACTAAACTGAGAGAGTATTATTAAACTGAGGGAGTATTACTAAACAAAGAGAGTATTACTAAACTGAGAGAATATTACTAAACAAAGAGAGTATTACTAAACTGAGAGAAATGAGAGAATATTACTAAACTGAGAGATTATTACTAAACTGAGAGAGTATTACTAAACTGAGGTAGTATTACTAAACTGAGAGAGTATTACTAAACTGAGAGAGTATTACTAACCCGAGAGAGTATTACTAAACTGAGAGAGTATTACTAAACTGAGAGAGTGTTACTAGACTGAGATAGTATTACTCAACTGAGAGAGTATTACTAAACTGAGAGAGTGTTACTAGACTGAGAGAGTATTACTAAACTTAGAGAATATTACTAAACTGAGAGAGTATTATTAAACTGAGGGAGTATTACTAAACAAAGAGAGTATTACTAAACTGAGAGAATATTACTAAACAAAGAGAGTATTACTAAACTGAGAGAAATGAGAGAATATTACTAAACTGAGAGATTATTACTAAACTGAGAGAGTATTACTAAACTGAGGTAGTATTACTAAACTGAGAGAGTATTACTAACCTGAGAGAGTATTACTAAACTGAGAGAATATTACTAAACTGTGAGAGTATTACTAAACTGAGAGAGTAATACTAACCCGAGAGAGTATTACTAAACTGAGAGAGTATTACTAAACTGAGAGAGTGTTACTAGACTGAGATAGTATTACTCAACTGCGAGAGTATTACTAAACTGAGAGAGTGTTACTACACTGAGAGAGTATTACTAAACTGAGAGAATATTACTAAACTGAGAGTGTATAACTAAACTGAGAGAGCTGAGAGAATATTACTAAACTGTAAGAATATTACTAAACTGAGAGAGTATTACTAAACTGAGAGAGTGTTACTAAACTGAGAGAGTGTTACTAGACTGAGAGAGTATTACTAAATTGAGAGAGTGTTACTAAACTGAGAGAGTATTACTAAACTGAGAGAGCTGAGAGAGTATTACAAAACTGAGAGAGTATTACTAAACTGAGAGAGTTTTACTAAACTGAGAAAGTACTACTAACCCGAGAGAGTATTACTAAACTGAGAGAGTATTACTAAACTGAGAGAATATTACTAAACTGAGAGAGCTGAGAGAATATTACTAAACTGAGAGAGTATTACTAAACTGAGAGAATATTACTAAACTGAGAGAGTATTACGAAACTGAGAGAGTGTTACTAAACTGAGAGAAAATTACTCAACGGAGAGATTATTACTCAACTGAGAGAGTATTACTAAACTGAGAGAGTATTACTAAACTGAGAGAGTGTTGCTAGACTGAGATAGTATTACTAAACTGAGAGGACATACCTAAACTGAGACAGTTTTACTAAACTGAGAGAGTGTTACTAGACTGAGAGAGTATTACTAAACTGAGAGAATATTACTAACCTGAGAGAGTATTACTAAACAGAGAGAATATTACTAAACTGTGAGAGTATTATTAAACTGAGAGAGTATTACTAACCCGAGAGAGTATTACTAAACTGTGAGAGTATTACTAAACTGAGAGAGTATTACTAACCCGAGAGAGTATTACTAAACTGAGAGAGAATTACTAAACTGAGAGAGTATTACTAAACTGAGAGAGTATTACTCAACTGAGAGAGTATTACTCAACTGAGAGAGTATTACAAAACTGATAGAATATTACTCAACGGAGAGAGTGTTACTAGACTGAGAGAGTATTACTAAACTGAGAGAGTGTTACTAAACTGAGAGAGTATTACTAAACTGAGAGAGCTGAGAGAGTATTACCAAACTGAGAGAATATTACTAAACTGAGATAGTATTACTAAACTGAGAGAGTATTACTAAACTGAGAGAATATTACTAAACTGAGAGAGTATTACTAAACTGAGAGAGCTGAGAGAATATTACTAAACTGAGCAAATATTACTAAAATGAGAGAGTATTACTAAACTGAGGGAGTATTACTAAACCGAGAGAGTATTACTAAACTGAGAGAATATTACTAAACTGAGAGAGTATTACTAAACTGAGAGAGCTGAGAGAATATTACTAAACTGAGAGAATATTACTAAACTGAGAGAGTATTACTAAACTGAGAGAGTATTACTAAACTGAGAGAGTATTACTAAACTGAGAGAGTATTACTAAACTGAGAGAATATTACTAAACTGAGAGAGTATTACTAAACTGAAAGAGTATTACTAACCCGAGAGAGTATTACTAAACTAACCTGAGAGAGTATTACTAAACTGAGAGAATATTACTAAACTGTGAGGGTATTACTAAACTGAGAGAGTATTACTAACCCGAGAGAGTATTACTAAACTGAGAGAGTATTACTAAACTGAGAGAGTGTTACTAGACTGAGATAGTATTACTCAACTGAGAGAGTATTACTAAACTGAGAGAGTGTTACTAGACTGAGAGAGTATTACTAAACTGAGAGAATATTACTAAACTGAGAGAGTATAACTAACCTGAGAGAGCTGAGAGAATATTACTAAACTGAGAGAATATTACTAAACTGAGAGAGTATTACTAAACTGAGAGAGTGTTACTAAACTGAGAGAGTGTTACTAGACTGAGAGAGTATTACTAAATTGAGAGAGTGTTACTAAACTGAGAGAGTATTACTAAACTGAGAGAGCTGAGAGAGTATTACAAGACTGAGAGAGTATTACTAAACAGAGAGAATATTACTAAACTGTGAGAGTATTATTAAACTGAGAGTGTATTACTAACCCGAGAGAGTATTACTAAACTGTGAGAGTATTACTAAACTGAGAGAGTATTACTAACCCGAGAGAGTATTACTAAACTGAGAGAGTATTACTAAACTGAGAGAGTATTACTCAACTGAGAGAGTATTACAAAACTGATAGAATATTACTCAACGGAGAGAGTGTTACTAGACTGAGAGAGTATTACTAAACTGAGAGAGTATTACCAAACTGAGAGAATATTACTAAACTGAGAGAATATTACTAAACTGAGAGAATATTACTAAACTGAGAGAGTATTACTACACTGAGAGAATATTACTAAACTGAGAGAGTATTACTAAACTGAGAGAGTATTACTAAACTGAGAGAATATTACTAAACTGAGAGAGTATTACTAAACTGAGAGAGCTGAGAGAATATTACTAAACTGAGAGAATATTACTAAACTGTGAGAGTATTACTAAACCGAGAGAGTATTACTAACCTGAGAGAGTATTACTAAACTGAGAGAATATTACTAAACTGTGAGAGTATTACTAAACTGAGAGAGTATTACTAACCCGAGAGAGTATTACTAAACTGAGAGAGTATTACTAAACTGAGAGAGTGTTACTAGACTGAGATAGTATTACTCAACTGAGAGAGTATTACTAAACTGAGAGAGTGTTACTAGACTGAGAGAGTATTACTAAACTTAGAGAATATTACTAAACTGAGAGAGTATTATTAAACTGAGGGAGTATTACTAAACAAAGAGAGTATTACTAAACTGAGAGAATATTACTAAACAAAGAGAGTATTACTAAACTGAGAGAAATTAGAGAGTATTACTAAACTGAGAGAATATTACTAAACTGAGAGAGTATTACTAAACTGAGGTAGTATTACTAAACCGAGAGAGTATTACTAACCTGAGAGAGTATTACTAAACTGAGAGAATATTACTAAACTGAGAGAGTATTACTAAACTGAGAGAGTATTACTAACCCGAGAGAGTATTACTAAACTGAGAGAGTATTACTAAACTGAGAGAGTGTTACTAGACTGAGATAGTATTACTCAACTGAGAGAGTATTACTAAACTGAGAGAGTGTTACTACACTGAGAGAGTATTACTAAACTGAGAGAATATTACTAAACTGAGAGTGTATAACTAAACTGAGAGAGCTGAGAGAATATTACTAAACTGTAAGAATATTACTAAACTGAGAGAGTATTACTAAACTGAGAGAGTGTTACTAAACTGAGAGAGTGTTACTAGACTGAGAGAGTATTACTAAATTGAGAGAGTGTTACTAAACTGAGAGAGTATTACTAAACTGAGAGAGCTGAGAGAGTATTACAAGACTGAGAGAGTATTACTAAACTGAGAGAGTTTTACTAAACTGAGAAAGTACTACTAACCCGAGAGAGTATTACTAAACTGAGAGAGTATTACTAAACTGAGAGAATATTACTAAACTGAGAGAGCTGAGAGAATATTACTAAACTGAGAGAGTATTACTAAACTGAGAGAATATTACTAAACTGAGAGAGTATTACGAAACTGAGAGAGTGTTACTAAACTGAGAGAAAATTACTCAACGGAGAGATTATTACTCAACTGAGAGAGTATTACTAAACTGAGAGAGTATTACTAAACTGAGAGAGTGTTGCTAGACTGAGATAGTATTACTAAACTGAGAGGACATACCTAAACTGAGACAGTTTTACTAAACTGAGAGAGTGTTACTAGACTGAGAGAGTATTACTAAACTGAGAGAATATTACTAACCTGAGAGAGTATTACTAAACAGAGAGAATATTACTAAACTGTGAGAGTATTATTAAACTGAGAGAGTATTACTAACCCGAGAGAGTATTACTAAACTGTGAGAGTATTACTAAACTGAGAGAGTATTACTAACCCGAGAGAGTATTACTAAACTGAGAGAGAATTACTAAACTGAGAGAGTATTACTAAACTGAGAGAGTATTACTCAACTGAGAGAGTATTACTCAACTGAGAGAGTATTACAAAACTGATAGAATATTACTCAACGGAGAGAGTGTTACTAGACTGAGAGAGTATTACTTAACTGAGAGAGTGTTACTAAACTGAGAGAGTATTACTAAACTGAGAGAGCTGAGAGAGTATTACCAAACTGAGAGAATATTACTAAACTGAGATAGTATTACTAAACTGAGAGAGTATTACTAAACTGAGAGAATATTACTAAACTGAGAGAGTATTACTAAACTGAGAGAGCTGAGAGAATATTACTAAACTGAGCAAATATTACTAAAATGAGAGAGTATTACTAAACTGAGGGAGTATTACTAAACCGAGAGAGTATTACTAAACTGAGAGAATATTACTAAACTGAGAGAGTATTACTAAACTGAGAGAGCTGAGAGAATATTACTAAACTGAGAGAATATTACTAAACTGAGAGAGTATTACTAAACTGGGGGAGTCTAAACCGAGGAGTATTACTAACCTGAGAGAGTATTACTAAACTGAGAGAATATTACTAAACTGTGAGAGTATTACTAAACTGAAAGAGTATTACTAACCCGAGAGAGTATTACTAAACTGAGAGAATTACTAACCTGAGAGAGTATTACTAAACTGAGAGAATATTACTAAACTGTGAGGGTATTACTAAACTGAGAGAGTATTACTAACCCGAGAGAGTATTACTAAACTGAGAGAGTATTACTAAACTGAGAGAGTGTTACTAGACTGAGATAGTATTACTCAACTGAGAGAGTATTACTAAACTGAGAGAGTGTTACTAGACTGAGAGAGTATTACTAAACTGAGAGAATATTACTAAACTGAGAGAGTATAACTAACCTGAGAGAGCTGAGAGAATATTACTAAACTGAGAGAATATTACTAAACTGAGAGAGTATTACTAAACTGAGAGAGTGTTACTAAACTGAGAGAGTGTTACTAGACTGAGAGAGTATTACTAAATTGAGAGAGTGTTACTAAACTGAGAGAGTATTACTAAACTGAGAGAGCTGAGAGAGTATTACAAGACTGATAGAGTATTACTAAACTGAGAGAGTTTTACTAAACTGAGAAAGTACTACTAACCCGAGAGAGTATTACTAAACTGAGAGAGTATTACTAAACTGAGAGAGCTGAGAGAATATTACTAAACTGAGAGAGTATTACTAAACTGAGAGAATATTACTAAACTGAGAGAGTATTACTACACTGAGAGAGTATTACTAAACTGAGAGAGTTTTACTAGACTGAGATAGTATTACTCAACTGAGAGAGTATTACTAAACTGAGAGAGTGTTACTAGACTGAGAGAGTATTACTAAACTTAGAGAATATTACTAAACTGAGAGAGTATTACTAAACTGAGGGAGTATTACTAAACCGAGAGAGTATTACTAAACTGAGAGAATATTACTAAACTGAGAGAGTGTTACTAAACTGAGAGAGTGTTACTAGACTGAGAGAGTATTACTAAATTGAGAGAGTGTTACTAAACTGAGAGAGTATTACTAAACTGAGAGAGCTGAGAGAGTATTACAAGACTGAGAGAGTATTACTAAACTGAGAGAGTTTTACTAAACTGAGAAAGTACTACTAACCCGAGAGAGTATTACTAAACTGAGAGAGTATTACTAAACTGAGAGAGCTGAGAGAATATTACTAAACTGAAAAAGTATTACTAAACTGAGAGAATATTACTAAACTGAGAGAGTATTACTAAACTGAGGGAGTATTACTAAACCGAGAGAGTATTACTAAACTGAGAGAATATTACTAAACTGAGAGAGTATTACTAAACTGAGAGAAATGAGAGAATATTACTAAACTGAGAGAATATTACTAAACTGAGAGAGTATTACTAAACTGGGGGAGTATTACTAAACCGAGAGAGTATTACTAACCTGAGAGAGTATTACTAAACTGAGAGAATATTACTAAACGGTGAGAGTATTACTAAACTGAGAGAGTATTACTAACCCGAGAGAGTATTACTAAACTGAGAGAGTATTACTAAACTGAGAGAGTGTTACTAGACTGAGATAGTATTACTCAACTGAGAGAGTATTACTAAACTGAGAGAGTGTTACTAGACTGAGAGAGTATTACTAAACTGAGACAATATTACTAAACTGAGAGAGTATAACTAAACTGAGAGAGCTGAGAGAATATTACTAAACTGAGAGAATATTACTAAACTGAGAGAGTATTACTAAACTGAGAGAGTGTTACTAAACTGAGAGAGTGTTACTAGACTGAGAGAGTATTACTAAATTGAGAGAGTGTTACTAAACTGAGAGAGTATTACTAAACTGAGAGAGCTGAGAGAGTATTACAAGACTGAGAGAGTATTACTAAACTGAGAGAGTTTTACTAAACTGAGAAAGTACTACTAACCCGAGAGAGTATTACTAAACTGAGAGAGTATTACTAAACTGAGAGAGCTGAGAGAATATTACTAAACTGAAAGAGTATTACTAAACTGAGAGAATATTACTAAACTGAGAGAGTATTACTAAACTGAGAGAGTATTACTAAACTGAGAGAGTTTTACTAGACTGAGATAGTATTACTCAACTGAGAGAGTATTACTAAACTGAGAGAGTGTTACTAGACTGAGAGAGTATTACTAAACTGAGAGAATATTACTAAACTGAGAGAGTATAACTAAACTGAGAGAGCTGAGAGAATATTACTAAACTGAGAGAATATTACTAAACTGAGAGAGTATTACTAAACTGAGAGAGTGTTACTAAACTGAGAGAGTGTTACTAGACTGAGAGAGTATTACTAAATTGAGAGAGTGTTACTAAACTGAGAGAGTATTACTAAACTGAGAGAGCTGAGAGAGTATTACAAGACTGAGAGAGTATTACTAAACTGAGAGAGTTTTACTAAACTGAGAAAGTACTACTAACCCGAGAGAGTATTACTAAACTGAGAGAGTATTACTAAACTGAGAGAGCTGAGAGAATATTACTAAACTGAAAGAGTATTACTAAACTGAGAGAATATTACTAAACTGAGAGAGTATTACTAAACTGAGAGAGTATTACTAAACTGAGAGAGTTTTACTAGACTGAGATAGTATTACTCAACTGAGAGAGTATTACTAAACTGAGAGAGTGTTACTAGACTGAGAGAGTATTACTACACTTAGAGAATATTACTAAACTGACAGAGTATTACTAAACTGAGGGAGTATTACTAAACCGAGAGAGTATTACTAAACTGAGGGAGTATTACTAAACTGAGAGAGTATTACAAAACTGAGAGAAATGAGAGAATATTACTAAACTGAGAGAATATTACTAAACTGAGAGAGTATTACTAAACTGAGGGAGTATTACTAAACCGAGAGAGTATTACTAACCTGAGAGAGAATTACTAAACTGAGAGAATATTACTAAACTGTGAGAGTATTACTAAACTGAGAGAGTATTACTAACCCGAGAGAGTATTACTAAACTGAGAGAGTATTACTAAACTGAGAGAGTGTTACTAGACTGAGATAGTATTACTCAACTGAGAGAGTATTACTAAACTGAGAGAGTGTTACTAGACTGAGAGAGTATTACTAAACTGAGAGAATATTACTAAACTGAGAGAGTATTACTAAACTGAGAGAGCTGAGAGAATATTACTAAACTGAGTGAGTATTACTAAACTGAGAGAGTATTACTAAACTGAGAGAGTGTTACTACATTTAACATTTTTACATTTAAGTCATTTAGCAGACGCTCTTATCCAGAGCGACTACAATTGGAAAGTTCGACATATTCGTCCTGGTCCCCCCGTGGGAATTGAACCCACAACCCTGGCGTTGCAAGCGCCATGCTCTACCAACTGAGCCACACGGGACCACAAAACTGAGAGAGAATATTACTAAACTGAGAGAGTATTACTAAACTGAGAGAGTATTACTAAACCGGGGGAGTATTACTAAACCGAGAGAGTATTACTAACCTGAGAGAGTATTACTAAACTGAGAGAATATTACTAAACTGTGAGAGTATTACTAAACTGAGAGAGTATTACTAACCCGGGGGAGTATTACTAAACTGAGAGAGTATTACTAAACTGAGAGAGTATTACTAAACTGAGAGAATATTACTAAACGGTGAGGGTATTACTAAACTGAGAGAGTATTACTAACCCGAGACTAAACTGAGAGAGTATTACTAAACTGAGAGAGTGTTACTAGACTGAGATAGTATTACTCAACTGAGAGAGTATTACTAAACTGAGAGAGTGTTACTAGACTGAGAGAGTATTACTAAACTGAGAGAATATTACTAAACTGAGAGAGTATAACTAACCTGAGAGAGCTGAGAGAATATTACTAAACTGAGAGAATATTACTAAACTGAGAGAGTATTACTAAACTGAGAGAGTGTTACTAAACTGAGAGAGTGTTACTAGACTGAGAGAGTATTACTAAATTGAGAGAGTGTTACTAAACTGAGAGAGTATTACTAAACTGAGAGAGCTGAGAGAGTATTACAAGACTGAT